>NW_027459025.1:0-300000 GCF_050624435.1 Tenrec ecaudatus
GTTACCTAACAGGCACTTGGACTATCTAGGTTACCTAGCGGGCCCTTGGACTATGTAGGTTACCTAGCAGGCACTTGGACTATCTAGGTTAACGAACGGGCACTTGGACTATGTAGGTAACCAAAAGGGCACTTGTACTGTCTAGGTTCCATAAAGGGTACTTGGACTATCTAGGTTAACTAGCAGACCTTGGAATATATAGGTTAACTAGCGGGCCCTTGGACTATGTAAGTTAACTAGCGGGCTCTTGGACTATCTAGGGTTCCTAGCAGTCACGTGGACTATGTACATACCCTAGCGCGCACATGGACTATCTAGGTTACCTAGCGGGCACTTGGACTATGTACGGTCCCTAGCGGGCACTTGGACTAGCTATGTTAACTAGCGGGCACTTGGAATATGTAGGTTAACTAGTAGACACTTGCACTATGTAGGTTACCTAGCAGGTTCTTGGACTATCTAGGTTAACTAGCGGGCACGTGGACTATCTAGGTTAACTTGCGTGCGCTTGGACTGTGAAGGTTCCCTAGCGGGCATTTGGACTATCTAGGTTACCTAGCAGGCACTTGGACTATGTAGGTTAACTATCGGGCACTTGCACTCTCTAGGTTACCTAGCGGGCACTTGGACTATGTACCTTCCCTAGCGGACACTTGGACTATCTATGTTAACTAGCGGGCACTTGGACTATGTAGGTTACCTAGCAGACACTTGCACTATGTAGGTTACCTAGCGGGCACTTGGACTATGTAGGTTAACTAGCGAACACTTGGACTCTAGGTTACCTAGCGGGCACTTGGACTATCTATGTTACCTAGCGGGCCCTTGGACTATGTAGGTTTCCTAGCGGGCACTTGGACTATCTTGGTTAACGAACGGGCACTTGGACTATGCAGGTAACCTAGCGGGCACTTGGACTGTCTAGGTTACATAGCGGGCACTTGGACTTCTAGGTTAACGAACGGGCACTTGGACTATGTATGTTGCCTAGCGGGCACTTGGACTATCTAAGTTAGGTAACGGGCACTTGGACTATCTATGTTACCTAGCGGGAACTTGGACAATGTAGGTTACCTAACGGGCACTTTGACTATCTAGGTTACCTAGCGGGCAATTCGACTATCTAGGTTAACTAGTGGGAACTTAGACTATCTAGGTTACCTAGCGGGCACTTGGACTATCTAGGTTAACTAGCGGGCACTTGGACTATGTAGTTTCCCTAGCGGGCATTTGGACTATTAAGGTTACCAAGCGGGAACTTGGACTATGTAGGTTACCTAGTGGGCACTTGGACTATCTAAGTTACCTCGCAGTCACTTTGATTATCAAGGTTAACTAACGGGCACTTGGACTATGTAGGTTGCATAGCGGGCACTTGGACTATGTAGGTTCCCTAGCGGGCACTTGGATTATGTAGGTTCCCTATCGGGCACTTGGAGTATGTAGGTTAACTAGCGGGCACTTGGACTGTCTAGGTTACCCAGCGGGCACTTGGATTATCTAGGTTAACGAACGGGCACTTGGACTATGTAGGTTACCTAGCCGCCACTTGGACTATCTAGGTTAGCTAACAGGCACTTGGACTATCTAGGTTCCCTAGCGGGCACTTGTACTATCTAGGTTACCTAGCTGGCACTTGGACTATGTAGGTCAACTAGCGGGCCCTTTGACTACATAGGTTAGCTAACGGGAACTTAGATTATGTAGGTTAACTAGGGGTCACTTGGAATATGTAGGTTAACTAGCGGACACTTGCACTAAGTAGGTTAACTAGCGGGCCCATGGACTATGTAGGTTTACTAGCGGGCCCTTGGACTATCTAGGTTCCCTAAAGGGCACGTGGACTATCTAGGTTACCGAACGGGCACTTGGACTATCTAGATTACCTAGCGGGCACTTGGACTATGTAGGCTAACTAGGGGGCCCTTGGACGATCTAGGTTACCTAGCGGGTACTAGAACTATCTAGGTTACCTAGCGGGCACTTGGACTATGTACGTTCCCTAGCGGGCACTTGGACTATCTATGTTAACTAGCGGGCACTTGGAATATGTAGGTTAACTAGCGGACACTTGCACTATGTAGGTTACCTAGCAGGCACTTGGACTATCTAGGTTAACTAGCGGGCACTTGGACTATCTAGGTTAACTAGCGTGCACTTGGACTATGTAGGTTCCTTAGCAGGCCCTTGGACTATCTAGGTTGCCTAGCGGGAACTTGTACTATGTAGGTTAACTAGCGTGCCCTTGGACTATCTAGGTTACGTAGCGGGCACTTGGTATATAGGTTAACTAGCGGGCACTTGGACTATGTAGGTAAACTAGCGGACACTTGGACTATCTAGGTTAACTAGCGTGCACGTGGACTACCTAGGTTCCCTAGCGGGCACTTGTACTATCTAGGTTACCTAGCTGGCATTTGCACTATGTAGGTTAACTACCGGGCCCAAGGACTATGTAGGTTTACTAGGGGGCCCTTGGACTATCTAGGTTCCCTAAAGGGCACTTGGACTATCTAGGTTACTGAACGGGCACTTGGACTATGTAGGCTAACTAGGGGGCCCTTGGACGATCTAGGTTACCTAGCGGGTACTTGAACTATCTAGGTTAACTAGCGGGCACTTGCACTATCTAGGTTACCTAGCATGCACTTGGACTATGTAGGATGCTTAGCGGGCACTAGGACTATCTAGGTTGCCTAGCGGGCTCTTGGATTATGTAGGTTAACTAGTGTGCCCTTGGAGTATCTAGGTTACGTAGCGGGCACTTGGTATATAGGTTAACTAGCGGGCACTTGGACTATGTAGGTTAACTAGTGGACTCTTGGACTATGTAGGTTAACTAGCAGGCACTTGGACAATCTAGGTTAACTAGCGGGCACGTGGACGATCTAAGTTAACTAGCGGGGACTTGGACTATCAAAGTTAACAAGTGAGCCCTTGGACTATGTAGGTTAACTAGCGGGCGCTTGGACTATGTAGGTTTCCAAGTGGGCACTTGGACTATCTAGGTTAACGAATGGGCACTTGGACTATGTAGGTCACCTAGCGGGCACTTGGACTATGTAGGATCCCTATTGGACATTTGGACTACTTTGATTTCCTAGCGGGCACTTGGACTATCTAGGTTAACTAGCGGGCACTTGGACTATCTAGGTTACCTAGAAAGCACTTGGACTATATAGGTTCCCTAGCAGGCACTTGGACTATCTATGTTAACTAGCGGGCACTTGGACTATGTAGGTTACCTAGCAGACACTTGCACTATGTAGGTTACCTAGCGGGTTCTTGGACTATCTAGGTTAACTAGCGGGCACGTGGACTATCTAGGTTAACTTGCGTGCGCTTGGACTGTGAAGGTTCCCTAGCAGGCATTTGGACTATCTAGGTTACCTAGCAGGCACTTGGACTATGTAGGTTAACTATCGGGCACTTGCACTCTCTAGGTTACCTAGCGGGCACTTGGACTATGTACCTTCCCTAGCGGACACTTGGACTATCTATGTTAACTAGCGGGCACTTGGACTATGTAGGTTACCTAGCAGACACTTGCACTATGTAGGTTACCTAGCGGGCACTTGGACTATGTAGGTTAACTAGCGGGCACTTGGAAGATCTAGGTTAACTAACGGGCACTTGGAGTATCAAAGTTAACAAGCGAGCCCTTGGACTATCTACGTTAACTGGCGGGCCCTTGGACTATCTAGGTTACCTAGATAGCACTTGGACTATATATGTTCCCTAGCGGGCACTTGGACTATCTAGGTTAACGAACGGGCACTTGGTCTATGCAGGTAACCTAGCGGGCATTTGGACTGTCTAGGTTACATAGCGGGCACTTGGACTTCTAGGTTAACGAACGGGCACTTGGAATATGTATGTTGCCTAGAGGGCACTTGGACAATCTAGGTTAGGTAACGGGCACTTGGACTATCTAGGTTACCTAGCGGGAACTTGGACAATGTAGGTTACCTAACAGGCACTTGGACTATCTAGGTTAACTAGCGGGCACTTGGACTATCTGGGTTACCTAGCGGGCACTTGGACTATCTAGGTTACCTAGTGGGCCCTTGGACTATGTAGGTCACCTAGCAGGCACTTGGACTATCTAGGTTAACGAACGGGCACTTGGACTATGTAGGTAACCAAAAGGGCACTTGTACTGTCTAGGTTCCATAAAGGGTACTTGGACTATCTAGGTTAACTAGCAGACCTTGGAATATATAGGTTAACTAGCGGGCCCTTGGACTATGTAAGTTAACTAGCGGGCTCTTGGACTATCTAGGGTTCCTAGCAGTCACGTGGACTATGTACATACCCTAGCGCGCACATGGACTATCTAGGTTACCTAGCGGGCACTTGGACTATTTACGTTCCCTAGCGGGCACTTGGACTAGCTATGTTAACTAGCGGGCACTTGGAATATGTAGGCTAACTAGTAGACACTTGCACTATGTAGGTTACCTAGCAGGTTCTTGGACTATCTAGGTTAACTAGCGGGCACGTGGACTATCTAGGTTAACTTGCGTGCGCTTGGACTGTGAAGGTTCCCTAGCGGGCATTTGGACTATCTAGGTTACCTAGCAGGCACTTGGACTATGTAGGTTAACTATCGGGCACTTGCACTCTCTAGGTTACCTAGCGGGCACTTGGACTATGTACCTTCCCAGGCGGACACTTGGACTATCTATGTTAACTAGCGGGCACTTGGACTATGTAGGTTACCTAGCAGACACTTGCACTATGTAGGTTACCTAGCGGGCACTTGGACTATGTAGGTTAACTAGCGGGCACTTGGAAGATCTAGGTTAACTAACAGGCACTTGGAGTATCAAAGTTAACAAGCGAGCCCTTGGACTATCTAGGTTAACTGGCGGGCCCTTGGACTATCTAGGTTACCTAGATAGCACTTGGACTATATATGTTCCCTAGCGGGCACTTGGACTATCTAGGTTAACGAACGGGCACTTGGTCTATGCAGGTAACCTAGCGGGCATTTGGACTGTCTAGGTTACATAGCGGGCACTTGGACTTCTAGGTTAACGAACGGGCACTTGGAATATGTATGTTGCCTAGAGGGCACTTGGACAATCTAGGTTAGGTAACGGGCACTTGGACTATCTAGGTTACCTAGCGGGAACTTGGACAATGTAGGTTACCTAACAGGCACTTGGACTATCTAGGTTAACTAGCGGGCACTTGGACTATCTGGGTTACCTAGCGGGCACTTGGACTATCTAGGTTACCTAGCGGGCCCTTGGACTATGTAGGTTACCTAGCGGGCACTTGGACTATCTAGGTTAACGAACGGGCACTTGGACTATGTAGGTAACCTAACGGGCACTTGAACTGTCTAGGTTACCTAGCAGGCACTTTGACTATCTAGGTTAACTAGCAGACCTTGGACTATGTAGGTTAACTAGCGGGCTCTTGGACTATCTAGGCTTCCTAGCAGGCACTTGGACTATGTACATACCCTAGCGCGCACTTGGACTATCTAGGTTAGCTAGCGGGCACTTGGACTATGTACGTTCCCTAGCGGGCACTTGGACTAGCTATGTTAACTAGCGGGCACTTGAAATATGTAGGTTAACTAGCGGACACTTGCACTATGTAGGTTAACTAGCAGGCACTTGGACTATCTAGGTTAACTAGCGGGCACTTGGACTATCTAGGTTCACTAGCGTGCACTTGGACTATGTAGGTTCCTTAGCAGGCACTTAGACTATCTAGGTTGCCTAGCGGGCATTTGTACTATGTAGGTTAACTAGCGTGCCCTTGGACTATCTAGGTTACGTAGCGGGCACTTGGTATATAGATTAACTAGCGGGCACTTGGACTATGTAGGTTAACTAGTGGACCCTTGGACTATGTAGGTTAACTAGCAGGCACTTGGACAATCTAGGTTAACTAGCGGGCACGTGGACGATCTAGGTTAACTAGCGGGCACTTGGACTATCAAAGTTAACAAGTGAGCCCTTGGACTACGTAGGTTAACTAGCGGGCCCTTGCACTATGTAGGTTTCCTAGCGGGCACTTGGACTATCTAGGTTAACAAACGGGCACTTGGACTATGTAGGTATCCTAGCGGGCACTTGGACAGTCTAGGTTACCTAGCAGGCACTTGGACTATCTAGGTTAACGAATGGGCACTTGGACTATGTAGGTTACCTAGCGGGCACTTGGACTATGTAAGATCCCTATTGGACATTTGGACTACTTTGATTACCTAGCGGGCACTTGGACTATCTAGGTTAACTAGCGGGCACTTGGACTATCTAGGTTAACTAGCGGGCACTTGGACTATGTAGTTTCCCTAGCGGGCATTTGGACTATTAAGGTTACCAAGCGGGAACTTGGACTATGTAGGTTACCTAGTGGGCACTTGGACTATCTAAGTTACCTCGCAGTCACTTTGATTATCAAGGTTAACTAACGGGCACTTGGACTATGTAGGTTGCATAGCGGGCACTTGGACTATGTAGGTTCCCTAGCGGGCATTTGGATTATGTAGGTTCCCTATCGGGCACTTGGAGTATGTAGGTTAACTAGCGGGCACTTGGACTGTCTAGGTTACCCAGCGGGCACTTGGATTATCTAGGATAACGAACGGGCACTTGGACTATGTAGGTTACCTAGCCGCCACTTGGACTATCTAGGTTAGCTAACAGGCACTTGGACTATCTAGGTTCCCTAGCGGGCACTTGTACTATCTAGGTTACCTAGCTGGCACTTGGTCTATGTAGGTCAACTCTCGGGCCCTTTGACTACATAAGTTAGCTAACGGGAACTTAGATTATGTAGGTTAACTAGGGGTCACTTGGAATATGTAGGTTAACTAGCGAACACTTGCACTAAGTAGGTTAACTAGCGGGCCCATGGACTATATAGGTTTACTAGCGGGCCCTTGGACTATCTAGGTTCCCTAAAGGGCACGTGGACTATCTAGGTTACCGAACGGGCCCTTGGACTATCTAGATTACCTAGCGGGCACTTGGACTATGTAGGCTAACTAGGGGGCCCTTGGACGATCTAGGTTACCTAGCGGGTACTAGAACTATCTAGGTTACCTAGCGGGCACTTGGACTATGTACGTTCCCTAGCGGGCACTTGGACTATCTATGTTAACTAGCGGGCACTTGGAATATGTAGGTTAACTAGCGGACACTTGCACTATGTAGGTTACCTAGCAGGCACTTGGACTATCTAGGTTAACTAGCGGGCACTTGGACTATCTAGGTTAACTAGCGTGCACTTGGACTATGTAGGTTCCTTAGCAGGCCCTTGGACTATCTAGGTTGCCTAGCGGGAACTTGTACTATGTAGGTTAACTAGCGTGCCCTTGGAGTATCTAGGTTACGTAGCGGGCACTTGGTATATAGGTTAACTAGCGGGCACTTGGACTATGTAGGTTAACTAGCGGACACTTGCACTATGTAGGTTAACTAGCAGGCACTTGGACTATCTAGGTTAACTAGCGGGCACTTGGACTATCTAGGTTCACTAGCGTGCACTTGGACTATGTAGGTTCCTTAGCAGGCACTTAGACTATCTAGGTTGCCTAGCGGGCATTTGTACTATGTAGGTTAACTAGCGTGCCCTTGGACTATCTAGGTTACGTAGCGGGCACTTGGTATATAGATTAACTAGCGGGCACTTGGACTATGTAGGTTAACTAGTGGACCCTTGGACTATGTAGGTTAACTAGCAGGCACTTGGACAATCTAGGTTAACTAGCGGGCACGTGGACGATCTAGGTTAACTAGCGGGCACTTGGACTATCAAAGTTAACAAGTGAGCCCTTGGACTACGTAGGTTAACTAGCGGGCCCTTGCACTATGTAGGTTTCCTAGCGGGCACTTGGACTATCTAGGTTAACAAACGGGCACTTGGACTATGTAGGTATCCTAGCGGGCACTTGGACAGTCTAGGTTACCTAGCAGGCACTTGGACTATCTAGGTTAACGAATGGGCACTTGGACTATGTAGGTTACCTAGCGGGCACTTGGACTATGTAAGATCCCTATTGGACATTTGGACTACTTTGATTACCTAGCGGGCACTTGGACTATCTAGGTTAACTAGCGGGCACTTGGACTATCTAGGTTAACTAGCGGGCACTTGGACTATGTAGTTTCCCTAGCGGGCATTTGGACTATTAAGGTTACCAAGCGGGAACTTGGACTATGTAGGTTACCTAGTGGGCACTTGGACTATCTAAGTTACCTCGCAGTCACTTTGATTATCAAGGTTAACTAACGGGCACTTGGACTATGTAGGTTGCATAGCGGGCACTTGGACTATGTAGGTTCCCTAGCGGGCATTTGGATTATGTAGGTTCCCTATCGGGCACTTGGAGTATGTAGGTTAACTAGCGGGCACTTGGACTGTCTAGGTTATCCAGCGGGCACTTGGATTATCTAGGTTAACGAACGGGCACTTGGACTATGTAGGTTACCTAGCCGCCACTTGGACTATCTAGGTTAGCTAACAGGCACTTGGACTATCTAGGTTCCCTAGCGGGCACTTGTACTATCTAGGTTACCTAGCTGGCACTTGGTCTATGTAGGTCAACTCTCGGGCCCTTTGACTACATAAGTTAGCTAACGGGAACTTAGATTATGTAGGTTAACTAGGGGTCACTTGGAATATGTAGGTTAACTAGCGAACACTTGCACTAAGTAGGTTAACTAGCGGGCCCATGGACTATGTAGGTTTACTAGCGGGCCCTTGGACTATCTAGGTTCCCTAAAGGGCACGTGGACTATCTAGGTTACCGAACGGGCACTTGGACTATCTAGATTACCTAGCGGGCACTTGGACTATGTAGGCTAACTAGGGGGCCCTTGGACGATCTAGGTTACCTAGCGGGTACTAGAACTATCTAGGTTACCTAGCGGGCACTTGGACTATGTACGTTCCCTAGCGGGCACTTGGACTATCTATGTTAACTAGCGGGCACTTGGAATATGTAGGTTAACTAGCGGACACTTGCACTATGTAGGTTACCTAGCAGGCACTTGGACTATCTAGGTTAACTAGCGGGCACTTGGACTATCTAGGTTAACTAGCGTGCACTTGGACTATGTAGGTTCCTTAGCAGGCCCTTGGACTATCTAGGTTGCCTAGCGGGAACTTGTACTATGTAGGTTAACTAGCGTGCCCTTGGACTATCTAGGTTACGTAGCGGGCACTTGGTATATAGGTTAACTAGCGGGCACTTGGACTATGTAGGTAAACTAGCGGACACTTGGACTATCTAGGTTAACTAGCGTGCACGTGGACTACCTAGGTTCCCTAGCGGGCACTTGTACTATCTAGGTTACCTAGCTGGCATTTGCACTATGTAGGTTAACTACCGGGCCCAAGGACTATGTAGGTTTACTAGGGGGCCCTTGGAGTATCTAGGTTCCCTAAAGGGCACTTGGACTATCTAGGTTACCGAACGGGCACTTGGACTATTAGGCTAATTAGGGGGCCCTTGGACGATCTAGGTTACCTAGAGGGTACTTGAACTATCTAGGTTAACTAGCGGGCACTTGCACTATCTAGGTTACCTAGCATGCACTTGGACTATGTAGGATCCTTAGCGGGCACTAGGACTATCTAGGTTGCCTAGCGGGCTCTTGGATTATGTAGGTTAACTAGCGTGCCCTTGGAGTATCTAGGTTACGTAGCGGGCACTTGGTATATAGGTTAACTAGCGGGCACTTGGACTATGTAGGTTAACTAGTGGACTCTTGGACTATGTAGGTTAACTAGCAGGCACTTGGACAATCTAGGTTAACTAGCGGGCACGTGGACGATCTAGGTTAACTAGCGGGGACTTGGACTATCAAAGTTAACAAGTGAGCCCTTGGACTATGTAGGTTAACTAGCGGGCGCTTGGACTATGTAGGTTTCCAAGTGGGCACTTGGACTATCTAGGTTAACGAATGGGCACTTGGACTTTGTAGGTTACCTAGCGGGCACTTGGAAGATCTAGGTTAACTAACGGGCACTTGGAGTATCAAAGTTAACAAGCGAGCCCTTGGACTATCTAGGTTAACTAGTGGGCCCTTGGACTATCTAGGTTACCTAGATAGCACTTGGACTATATAGGTTCCCTAGCGGGCACTTGGACTATCTAGGTTAACGAACGGGCACTTGGACTATGCAGGTAACCTAGCGGGCACTTGGACTGTCTAGGTTATATAGCGGGTACTTGGACTTCTAGGTTAACGAACGGGCACTTGGAATATGTATGTTGCCTAGAGGGCACTTGGACAATCTAGGTTAGGTAACGGGCACTTGGACTATCTAGGTTACCTAGCGGGAACTTGGACAATGTAGGTTACATAGCAGGCACTTGGACTATCTACGTTAACTAGCGGGCACTTGGACTATCTAGGTTACCTAGCGGGCACTTGGACTATGTAGGTTACCTTGCGGGCACTTGGACTATCTAGGTTAACGAATGGGCACTTGGACTATGTAGGTAACCAAAAGGGCACTTGTACTGTCTAGGTTCCATAAAGGGTACTTGGACTATCTAGGTTAACTAGCAGACCTTGGAATATATAGGTTAACTAGCGGGCCCTTGGACTATGTAAGTTAACTAGCGGGCTCTTGGACTATCTAGGGTTCCTAGCAATCACGTGGACTATGTACATACCCTAGCGCGCACATGGACTATCTAGGTTACCTAGCGGGCACTTGGACTATGTACGTTCCCTAGCGGGCACTTTTACTAGCTATGTTAACTAGCGGGCACTTGGAATATGTAGGTTAACTAGTAGACACTTGCACTATGTAGGTTACCTAGCAGGTTCTTGGACTATCTAGGTTAACTAGCGGGCACGTGGACTATCTAGGTTAACTTGCGTGCGCTTGGACTGTGAAGGTTCCCTAGCGGGCAATTGGACTATCTAGGTTACCTAGCAGGCACTTGCACTATGTAGGTTACCTAGCGGGCACTTGGACTATGTAGGTTAACTAGCGGGCACTTGGAAGATCTAGGTTAACTAACGGGCACTTGGAGTATCAAAGTTAACAAGCGAGCCCTTGGACTATCTACGTTAACTGGCGGGCCCTTGGACTATCTAGGTTACCTAGATAGCACTTGGACTATATATGTTCCCTAGCGGGCACTTGGACTATTTAGGTTAACGAACGGGCACTTGGTCTATGCAGGTAACCTAGCGGGCATTTGGACTGTCTAGGTTACATAGCGGGCACTTGGATTTCTAGGTTAACGAACGGGCACTTGGAATATGTATGTTGCCTAGAGGGCACTTGGACAATCTAGGTTAGGTAACGGGCACTTGGACTATCTAGGTAACCTAGCGGGAACTTGGACAATGTAGGTTACCTAACAGGCACTTGGACTATCTAGGTTAACTAGCAGGCACTTGGACTATCTGGGTTACCTAGCGGGCAATTGGACTATCTAGGTTACCTAGTGGGCCCTTGGACTATGTAGGTTACCTAGCAGGCACTTGGACTATCTAGGTTAACGAACGGGCACTTGGACTATGTAGGTAACCAAAAGGGCACTTGTACTGTCTAGGTTCCATAAAGGGTACTTGGACTATCTAGGTTAACTAGCAGACCTTGGAATATATAGGTTAACTAGCGGGCCCTTGGACTATGTAAGTTAACTAGCGGGCTCTTGGACTATCTAGGGTTCCTAGCAGTCACGTGGACTATGTACATACCCTAGCGCGCACATGGACTATCTAGGTTACCTAGCGGGCACTTGGACTATGTCCGTTCCCTAGCGGGCACTTGGACTAGCTATGTTAACTAGCGGGCACTTGGAATATGTAGGTTAACTAGTAGACACTTGCACTATGTAGGTTACCTAGCAGGTTCTTGGACTATCTAGGTTAACTAGCGGGCACGTGGACTATCTAGGTTAACTTGCGTGCGCTTGGACTGTGAAGGTTCCCTGGCGGGCATTTGGACTATCTAGGTTACCTAGCAGGCACTTGGACTATGTAGGTTAACTATCGGGCACTTGCACTCTCTAGGTTACCTAGCGGGCACTTGGACTATGTACCTTCCCTAGCGGACACTTGGACTATCTATGTTAACTAGCGGGCACTTGGACTATGTAGGTTACCTAGCAGACACTTGCACTATGTAGGTTACCTAGCGGGCACTTGGACTATGTTGGTTAACTAGCGGGCACTTGGAAGATCTAGGTTAACTAACGGGCACTTGGAGTATCAAAGTTAACAAGCGAGCCCTTGGACTATCTAGGTTAACTGGCGGGCCCTTGGACTATCTAGGTTACCTAGATAGCACTTGGACTATATATGTTCCCTAGCGGGCATTTGGACTATCTAGGTTAACGAACGGGCACTTGGTCTATGCAGGTAACCTAGCGGGCATTTGGACTGTCTAGGTTACATAGCGGGCACTTGGACTTCTAGGTTAACGAACGGGCACTTGGAATATGTATGTTGCCTAGAGGGCACTTGGACAATCTAGGTTAGGTAACGGGCACTTGGACTATCTAGGTTACCTAGCGGGAACTTGGACAATGTAGGTTACCTAACAGGCACTTGGACTATCTAGGTTAACTAGCGGGCACTTGGACTATCTGGGTTACCTAGCGGGCACTTGGACTATCTAGGTTACCTAGCGGGCCCTTGGACTATGTAGGTTACCTAGCGGGCACTTGGACTATCTAGGTTAACGAACGGGCACTTGGACTATGTAGGTAACCTAACGGGCACTTGAACTGTCTAGGTTACCTAGCAGGCACTTTGACTATCTAGGTTAACTAGCAGACCTTGGACTATGTAGGTTAACTAGCGGGCTCTTGGACTATCTAGGCTTCCTAGCAGGCACTTGGACTATGTACATACCCTAGCGCGCACTTGGACTATCTAGATTACCTGGCGGGCACTTGGACTATGTACGTTCCCTAGCGGGCACTTGGACTAGCTATGTTAACTAGGGGGCACTTGAAATATGTAGGTTAACTAGCGGACACTTGCACTATGTAGGTTACCTAGCAGGCACTTGGACTATCTAGGTTAACTAGCGGGCACTTGGACTATCTAGGTTCACTAGCGTGCACTTGGACTATGTAGGTTCCTTAGCAGGCACTTAGACTATCTAGGTTGCCTAGCGGGCACTTGTACTATGTAGGTTAACTAGCGTGCCCTTGGTCTATCTAGGTTACGTAGCGGGAACTTGGTACATAGGTTAACTAGCGGGCACTTGGACAATCTAGGTTAAATAGCGAGCACGTGGACGATCTAGGTTAACTAGCGGGCACTTGGACTATCAAAGTTAACAAGTGAGCCCTTGGACTATGTAGGTTAACTAGTGGGCCCTTGGACTATGTAGGTTTCCTAGCGGGCACTTGGACTATCTAGGTTAACAAACGGGCTCTTGGACTATGTAGGTATCCTAGCGGGCACTTGGACAGTCTAGGTTACCTAGCAGGCACTTGGACTATCTAGGTTAACGAATGGGCACTTGGACTATGTAGGTTACCTAGCGGGCACTTGGACTATGTAGGATCCCTATTGGACATTTGGACTACTTTGGTTACCTAGCGGGCACTTGGACTATCTATGTTAACTAGTGGGCACTTGGACTATCTAGGTTACCTAGATAGCACTTGGACTATATAGGTTCCCTAGCGGGCACTTGGACTATCTATGTTAACTAGCGGGCACTTGGACTATGTAGGTTACCTAGCAGACACTTGCACTATGTAGGTTATCTAGCGGGCACTTGGACTATGTAGGTTAACTAGCGGGCACTTGGACGATCTAGGTTAACTAACGGGCACTTGGAGTATCAAAGTTAACAAGCGAGCCCTTGGACTATCTACGTTAACTAGCGGGCCCTTGGACTATCTAGGTTACCTAGATAGCACTTGGACTATATAGGTTCCCTAGCGGGCACTTTGATTATCTAGGTTAACGAACGGGCACTTGGACTATGCAGGTAACCTAGCGGGCACTTGGACTGTCTAGGTTATATAGCGGGCACTTGGACTTCTAGGTTAACGAACGGGCACTTGGAATATGTATGTTGCCTAGAGAGCACTTGGACAATCTAGGTTAGGTAACGGGCACTTGGACTATCTAGGTTACCTAGCGGGAACTTGGACAATGTAGGTTACCTAGCAGGCACTTGGACTATCTACGTTAACTAGCTTGCACTTGGACTATCTAGGTTACCTAGCGGGCACTTGGACTATGTAGGTTACCTTGCGGGCACTTGGACTATCTAGGTTAACGAATGGGCACTTGGACTGTCTAGGATCCATAAAGGGTACTTGGACTATCTAGGTTAACTAGCAGACCTTGGACTATGTAGGTTAACTAGCGGGCCCTTGGATTATGTAGGTTAACTAGCGGGCTCTTGGACTATCTAGGGTTCCTAGCAGTCACGTGGAATATGTACATACCCTAGCGCGCACTTGGACTATCTAGGTTACCTAGCGGGCACTTGGAATATGTACGTTCCCTAGCGGGCACTTGGACTAGCTATATTACCTAGCGGGCACTTTGAATATGTAGGTTAACTAGCAGACACTTGCACTATGTAGGTTACCTAGCAGGTACTTGGAATATCTAGATTAACTAGCGGGCACTTGAACTATCTAGGTTACCTAGCGGGAACTTGGACAATGTAGGTTACCTAGCAGGCACTTGGACTATCTACGTTAACTAGCGGGCACTTGGACTATCTAGGTTACCTAGCGGGCACTTGGACTATGTAGGTTACCTTGCAGGCACTTGGACTATCTAGGTTAACTAATGGGCACTTGGACTGTCTAGGATCCATAACGGGTACATGGACTATCTAGGTTAACTAGCAGACCTTGGACTATGTAGGTTAACTAGCGGGCCCTTGGACTATGTAGGTTAACTAGCGGGCTCTTGGACTATCTAGGGTTCCTAGCAGTCACGTGGAATATGTACATACCCTAGCGCACTTGGACTATCTAGGTTACCTAGCGGGCACTTGGAATATGTACGTTCCCTAGCGGGCACTTGGACTAGCTATATTAACTAGCGGGCACTTTGAATATGTAGGTTAACTAGCAGACACTTGCACTATGTAGGTTACCTAGAAGGTACTTGGAATATCTAGGTTAACTAGCGGGCACTTGGACTATCTAGGTTACCTAGCGGGAACTTGGATAATGTAGGTTACCTAGCAGGCACTTGGACTATCTACGTTAACTAGCGGGCACTTGGACTATCTAGGTTACCTAGCGGGCACTTGGACTATGTAGGTTACCTTGTGGGCCCTTGGACTATCTAGGTTAACTAATGGGCACTTGGACTATGTAGGTAACCAAAAGGGCACTTGGACTCTCTAGGTTCCATAAAGGGTACTTGGACTATCTAGGTTAACTAGCAGACCTTGGAATATATAGGTTAACTAGCGGGCCCTTGGACTATGTAAGTTAACTAGCGGGCTCTCAGACTATCTAGGGTTCCTAGCAGTCACGTGGACTATGTACATAACCTAGCGCGCACATGGACTATCTAGGTTACCTAGCGGGCACTTGGACTATGTACGTTCCCTAGCGGGCACTTGGACTAGCTATGTTAACTAGCGGGCACTTGAAATATGTAGGTTAACTAGCGGACACTTGCACTATGTAGGTTAACTAGCAGGCACTTGGACTATCTAGGTTAACTAGCGGGCACTTGGACTATCTAGGTTCACTAGCGTGCACTTGGACTATGTAGGTTCCTTAGCAGGCACTTAGACTATCTAGGTTGCCTAGCGGGCATTTGTACTATGTAGGTTAACTAGCGTGCCCTTGGACTATCTAGGTTACGTAGCGGGCACTTGGTATATAGATTAACTAGCGGGCACTTGGACTATGTAGGTTAACTAGTGGACCCTTGGACTATGTAGGTTAACTAGCAGGCACTTGGACAATCTAGGTTAACTAGCGGGCACGTGGACGATCTAGGTTAACTAGCGGGCACTTGGACTATCAAAGTTAACAAGTGAGCCCTTGGACTACGTAGGTTAACTAGCGGGCCCTTGCACTATGTAGGTTTCCTAGCGGGCACTTGGACTATCTTGGTTAACAAACGGGCACTTGGACTATGTAGGTATCCTAGCGGGCACTTGGACAGTCTAGGTTACCTAGCAGGCACTTGGACTATCTAGGTTAACGAATGGGCACTTGGACTATGTAGGTTACCTAGCGGGCACTTGGACTATGTAGGATCCCTATTGGACATTTGGACTACTTTGATTACCTAGCGGGCACTTGGACTATCTAGGTTAACTAGCGGGCACTTGGACTATCTAGGTTACCTAGATAGCACTTGGACTATATAGGTTCCCTAGCGGGCAGTTGGACTATCTATGTTAACTAGCGGGCACTTGGACTATGTAGGTTACCTAGCAGACACTTGCACTATGTAGGTTACCTAGCGGGCACTTGGACTATGTAGGAGATCTAGCGGGCACATGGAAGATCGAGGTTAACTAACGGGCACTTGGAGTATCAAAGTTAACAAGCGAGCCCTTGGACTATCTAGGTTAACTAGCGGGCCCTTGGACTATCTAGGTTACCTAGATAGCACTAGGACTATATAGGTTCCCTAGCGGGCACTTGGACTATCTAGGTTAACGAACGGGCACTTCGACTATGCAGGTAACCTAGCGGGCACTTGGACTGTCTAGGTTATATAGCGGGAACTTGGACAATGTAGGTTACCTAGCAGGCACTTGGACTATCTACGTTAACTAGCGGGCACTTGGACTATCTAGGTTACCTAGCGGGCACTTGGACTATGTAGGTTACCTTGCGGGCACTTGGACTATCTAGGTTAACGAATGGGCACTTGGACTGTCTAGGATCCATAAAGGGTACTTGGACTATCTAGGTTAACTAGCAGACCCTGGACTATGTAGGTTAACTAGCGGGCCCCTGGACTATGTAGGTTAACTAGCGGGCTCTTGGACTATCTAGGGTTCCTAGCAGTCACGTGGAATATGTACATACCCTAGCGCGCACTTGGACTATCTAGGTTACCTAGCGGGCACTTGGACTATCTAGGTTACCTAGCGGGAACGTGGACAATGTAGGTTACCTAGCAGGCACTTGGACTATCTACGTTAACTAGCGGGCACTTGGACTATCTAGGTTACCTAGCGGGCACTTGGACTATGTAGGTTACCTTGCGGGCACTTGGACTATCTAGGTTAACGAATGGGCACTGGGACTATGAAGGTAACCAAAAGGGCACTTGGACTGTCTAGGTTCCATAAAGGGTACTTGGACTATCTAGGTTAACTAGCAGACCTTGGACTATATAGGTTAACTAGTGGGCCCTTGGACTATGTAAGTTAACTAGCGGGCTCTTGGACCATCTAGGGTTCCTAGCAGTCACGTGGACTATGTACATACCCTAGCGCGCACATGGACTATCTAGGTTACCTAGCGGGCACTTGGACTATGTACGTTCCCTAGCGGGCACTTGGACTAGCTATGTTAACTAGCGGGCACTTGGAATATGTAGGTTAAGTAGTAGACACTTGCACTACGTAGGTTACCTAGCAGGTACTTGGACTATCTAGGTTAACTAGCGGGCACTTGGACTATCTAGGTTAACTAGCGTGCGCTTGGACTGTGTAGGTTCCCTAGCGGGCATTTGGACTATCTAGGTTACCTAGCAGGCACTTGGACTATGTAGGTTAACTATCGGGCACTTGCACTCTCTAGGTTACCTAGCGGGCACTTGGACTATGTACCTTCCCTAGCGGGCACTTGGACTATCTATGTTAACTAGCGGGCACTTGGACTATGTAGTTTACCTAGCAGACACTTGCACTATGTAGGTTACCTAGCGGGCACTTGGACTATGTAGGTTAACTGGCGGGCCCTTGGACTATCTAGGTTACCTAGATAGCACTTGGATTATATATGTTCCCTAGCGGGCACTTGGACTATCTAGGTTAACGAACGGGCACTTGGTCTATGCAGGTAACCTAGCGGGCATTTGGACTGTCTAGGTTACATAGCGGGCACTTGGACTTCTAGGTTAACGAACGGGCACTTGGAATATGTATGTTGCCTAGAGGGCACTTGGACAATCTAGGTTAGGTAACGGGCACTTGGACTATCTAGGTTACCTAGCGGGAACTTGGACAATGCAGGTTACCTAGCAGGCACTTGGACTATCTAGGTTAACTAGCGGGCACTTGGACTATCTGGGTTACCTAGCGGGCACTTGGACTATCTAGGTTACCTAGCGGGCCCTTGGACTATGTAGGTTACCTAGCGGGCACTTGGACTATCTAGGTTAACGAACGGGCACTTGGACTATGTAGGTAACCTAACGGGCAATTGAACTGTCTAGGTTACCTAGCAGGCACTTTGACTATCTAGGTTAACTAGCAGACCTTGGACTATGTAGGTTAACTAGCGGGCTCTTGGACTATCTACGCTTCCTAGCAGGCACTTGGACTATGTACATACCCTAGCGCGCACTTGGACTATCTAGGTTACCTAGCGGGCACTTGGTCTATGTACGTTCCTTAGCGGGCACTTGGAATAGCTATGTTAACTAGCGGGCACTTGAAATATGTAGGTTAACTAGCGGACACTTGCACTATGTAGGTTAACTAGCAGGCACTTGGACTATCTAGGTTAACTAGCGGGCACTTGGACTATCTAGGTTCACTAGCGTGCACTTGGACTGTATAGGTTCCTTAGCAGGCACTTAGACTATCTAGGTTTCCTAGCAGGCATTTGTACTATGTAGGTTAACTAGCGTGCCCTTGGACTATCTAGGTTACGTAGCGGGCACTTGGTATATAGGTTAACTAGCGGGCACTTGGACTATGTAGGTTAACTAGTGGACCCTTGGACTATGTAGGTTAACTAGCAGGCACTTGGACAATCTAGGTTAACTAGCGGGCACTTGGACGATCTAGGTTAACTAGCGGGCACTTGGATTATCAAAGTTAACAAGTGAGCCCTTGGACTATGTAGGTTAACTAGCGGTCCCTTGGACTATGTAGGTTTCCTAGCGGGCACTTGGACTATCTAGGTTAACAAACGGGCACTTGGACTATGTAGGTATCCTAGCGGGCACTTGGACAGTCTAGGTTACCTAGCAGGCACTTGGACTATCTAGGTTAACGAATGGGCACTTGGACTATGTAGGTTACCTAGCGGGCACTTGGACTATGTAGGATCCCTATTGGACATTTGGACTACTTTGATTACCTAGCGGGCACTTGGATTATCTAGGTTAAATAGCAGGCACATGGACTATCTAGGTTACCTAGATAGCACTTGGACTATATAGGTTCCCTAGCGGGCACTTGGACTATCTATGTTAACTAGCGGGCACTTGGACTATGTAGGTTACCTAGCAGACACTTGCACTATGTAGGTTACCTAGCGGGCACTTGGACTATGTAGGTTAACTAGCGGGCACTTGGACGATCTAGGTTAACTAACGGGCACTTGGAGTATCAAAGTTAACAAGCGAGCCCTTGGACAATCTAGGTTAACTAGCGGGCCCTTGGACTATCTAGGTTACCTAGATAGCACTTGGACTATATAGGTTCCCTAGCGGGCACTTGGACTATCTAGGTTAACGAACGGGCACTTGGACTATGCAGGTAACCTAGCGGGCACTTGGACTGTCTAGGTTATATAGCGGGCACTTGGACTATCTAGGTTACCTAGCGGGCACTTGGACTATGTAGGTTACCTTGCGGGCACCTGGACTATCTAGGTTAACGAATGGGCACTTGGACTGTCTAGGATCCATAAAGGGTACTTGGACTATCTAGGTTAACTAGCAGACCTTGGACTATGTAGGTTAACTAGCGGGAACTTGGACAATGTAGGTTACCTAGCAGGCACTTGGACTATCTAGGTTAACTAGCGGGCACTTGGACTATCTAGGTTACCTAGCGGGCACTTGGACTATCTAGGTTACCTAGCGGGCCCTTGGAGTTCTAGGTTAACGAACGGGCACTTGGAATATGTATGTTGCCTAGAGCGCACTTGGACAATCTAGGTTAGGTAACGGGCACTTGGACTATCTAGGTTACCTAGCGGGAACTTGGACAATGTAGGTTACCTAGCAGGCACTTGGACTATCTATGTTAACTAGCAGACACTTGCACTATGTAGTTTACCTAGCAGGTACTTGGACTATCTAGGTTAACTAGCGTGCGCTTGGAGTGTGTAGGTTCCCTAGCGGGCATTTGGACTATATAGGTTACCAAGCGGGCACTTGGACTATCTAAGTTAACTAGCGGGCACTTGGACTATGTATGTTCCAGAGCAGGCAATTTGACAATGTAGGTTACCTAGTGGGCACTTGGACTATCTAGATTCCCTAAAGGGCACTTGGACTATCTAGGTTACCGAACGGGCACTTGGACTATCTAGGTTACCTAGCGGGGACTTGGACTATGTAGGTTAACTAGCGGACAATTGGACGATCTAGGTTAAATAGCGGACACTTGCACTATGTAGGTTACCTAGCGGGCACTTGGACTATCTAGGTTAACTAGCGGGCACTTTGACTATGTAGGTTAACTATCGGGCACTTGCACTCTCTAGGTTACCTAGCGGGAACTTGGACTATGTACCTTCCCTAGCGGGCACTTGGACTATCTATGTTAACTAGCGGGCACTTGGACTATGTAGGTTACCTAGCAGACACTTGCACTATGTAGGTTACCTAGCGGGCACTTGGACTATGTAGGTTAACTAGCGGGCACTTGGAAGATCTAGGTTAACTAACGGGCACTTGGAGTATCAAAGTTAACAAGCGAGCCCTTGGACTATCTACGTTAACTAGCGGGCCCTTGGACTATCTAGGTTTACCTAGATAGCACTTGGACTATATATTTTCCCTAGCAGGCACTTGGACTATCTAGGTTAACGAACGGGCACTTGGTCTATGCAGGTAACCTAGCGGGCACTTGGACTGTCTAGGTTACATAGCGGGCACTTGGACTTCTAGGTTAATGAACGGGCACTTGGAATATGTATGTTGCCTAGAGGGCACTTGTACAATCTAGGTTAGGTAACGGGCACTTGGACTATCTAGGTTACCTAGGGGGAACTTGGACAATGTAGGTTACCTAGCAGGCACTTGGACTATCTAGGTTAACTAGCGGGCACTTGGACTATCTAGGTTACCTAGCGGGCACTTGGACTATCTAGGTTACCTAGCGGGCCCTTGGACTATCTATGTTAACTAGCAGACACTTGCACTATGTAGGTTACCTAGCAGGTACTTGGACTATCTAGGTTAACTAGCGTGCGCTTGGACTGTGTAGGTTCCCTAGCGGGCATTTGGACTATATAGGTTACCAAGCGGGCACTTGGACTATCTAGGTTAACTAGTGGGCACTTGGACTATGTATGTTCCAGAGCGGGCAATTTGACAATGTAGGTTACCTAGTGGGCACTTGGACTATCTAGATTCCCTAAAGGGCACTTGGACTATCTAGGTTACCGAACGGGCACTTGGACTATCTAGGTTACCTAGCGGGGACTTGGACTATGTAGGTTAACTAGCAGACAATTGGACGATCTAGGTTAACTAGCGGACACTTGCACTATGTAGGTTACCTAGCGGGCACTTGGATTATCTAGGTTAACTAGCGGGCACTTTGACTATGTAGGTTAACTAGCGGACACTTGGAAGATCTAGGTTAACTAACGGGCACTTGGAGTATCAAAGTTAACAAGCGAGCCCTTGGACTATCTAGGTTAACTGGCGGGCCCTTGGACTATCTAGGTTACCTAGATAGCACTTGGACTATATATGTTCTCTAGTGGTCACTTGGGCTATCTAGGTTAACTAGCGGACACTTGCACTATGTAGGTTAACTAGTGGGCACTTGGACTATCTAGGTTACCTAGCAGGCACTTGGACTATGTAGGTTAACTATCGGGCACATGCACTCTCTAGGTTACCTAGCGGGCACTTGGACAATGTACCTTCCCTAGCGGGCACTTGGACTATCTATGTTAACTAGCGGGCACTTGGACTATGTAGGTTACCTAGCAGACACTTGCCCTATATAGGTTACCTAGCGGGCACTTGGACTATGTAGGTTAATTAGCGGGCACTTGGAAGATCTAGGTTAACTAACAGGCACTTGGAGTATCAAAGTTAACAAGCGAGCCCTTGGACTATCTAGGTTAACTGGCGGGCCCTTGGACTATCTAGGTTACCTAGATAGCACTTGAACTATATATGTTCTCTAGCGGGCACTTGGACTATCTAGGTTAACGAACGGGCACTTGGTCTATGCAGGTAACCTAGCGGGCACTTGGACTGTCTAGGTTACATAGCGGGCACTTGGACTTCTAGGTTAACGAACGGGCACTTGGAATATGTATGTTGCCAAGAGGGCACTTGGACAATCTAGGTTAGGTAACGGGCACTTGGACTATCTAGGTTACCTAGCGGGAACTTGGACAATGTAGGTTACCTAGTAGGCACTTGGACTATCTAGGTTAACTAGCGGGCACTTGGACTATCTAGGTTACCTAGCGGGCACTTGGACTATCTAGGTTACCTAGCGGGCCCTTGGACTATGTAGGTTACCTAGCGGGCACTTGGACTATCTAGGTTAACGAACGGGCACTTGGACTATGTAGGTAACCTAACGGGCACTTGAACTGTCTAGGTTACCTAGTAGGCACTTTGACTATCTAGGTTAAGTAGCTGACCTTGGACTATGTAGGTTAACTAGTGGGCTCATGGACTATCTAGGCTTCCTAGCAGGCACTTGGACTATGTACATACCCTAGCGCGCACTTGGACTATCTATGTTACCTAGCGGGCTCTTGGACTATGTACGTTCCCTAGCGGGCACTTGGACTAGCTATGTTAACTAGCGGGCACTTGAAATATGTAGGTTAACTAGCGGACACTTGCACTATGTAGGTTACCTAGCAGGCACTTGGACTATCTAGGTTAACTAGCGGGCACTTGGACTATCTAGGTTCACTACCGTGCACTTGGACTATGTAGGTTCCTTAGCAGGCACTTAGACTATCTAGGTTGCCTAGCGGGCACTTGTACTATGTAGGTTAACTAGCGTGCCCTTGGACTATCTAGGTTACGTAGCGGGCACTTGGTATATAGGTTAACTAGTGGGCCCTTGGACTATCTAAGTTACCTAGTGGGCACTTGGTCTATCTAGGTTACCTAGCGGGCCCTGGGACTATGTAGGTTAACTAGCGGGCTCTTGGACTATCTAGGTTTCCTAGCAGGCACTTGGAATATGTACATAACCTAGCGTGCACTTGGACTATCTAGGTTACCTAGTGGACACTTGGACTATGTAGGTCCCATAGTGGGCACTTGGACTATCTAGGTTAACTAACGGCACGAGGACGATCTAGGTTAACTAGCGGGCACTTGGACTATCTAGGTTAACTAGCGGGCCCATGGATTATGTAGGTTTACTAGCAGGCACTTGGACTATCTAGGTTAACTAGCGGGCCCTTTGACTACATAGGTTAGCTAACGGGAACTTAGATTATGTAGGTTAACTAGGGGTCACTTGGAATATGTAGGTTAACTAGCGAACACTTGCACTAAGTAGGTTAACTAGCGGGCCCATGGACTATGTAGGTTTACTAGCGGGCCCTTGGACTATCTAGGTTCCCTAAAGGGCACGTGGACTATCTAGGTTACCGAACGGGCACTTGGACTATCTAGATTACCTAGCGGGCACTTGGACTATGTAGGCTAACTATGGGGCCCTTGGACGATCTGTGTTACCTAGCGGGTACTAGAACTATCTAGGTTACCTAGCGGGCACTTGGACTATGTACGTTCCCTAGCGGGCACTTTGACTATCTATGTTAACTAGCGGGCACTTGGAATATGTAGGTTAACTAGCGGACACTTGCACTATGTAGGTTACCTAGCAGGCACTTGGACTATCTAGGTTAACTAGCGTGCACTTGGACTATGTAGGTTCCTTAGCAGGCCCTTGGACTATCTAGGTTGCCTAGCGGGAACTTGTACTATGTAGGTTAACTAGCGTGCCCTTGGACTATCTAGGTTACGTAGCGGGCACTTGGTATATAGGTTAACTAGCGGGCACTTGGACTATGTAGGTAAACTAGCGGACACTTGGACTATCTAGGTTAACGAACGGGCACTTGGACTATGCAGGTAACCTAGCGGGCACTTGGACTGTCTAGGTTATATAGCGGGTACTTGGACTTCTAGGTTAACGAACGGGCACTTGGAATATGTATGTTGCCTAGAGGGCACTTGGACAATCTAGGTTAGCTAACGGGCACTTGGACTATCTAGGTTACCTAGCGGGAACTTGGACAATGTAGGTTACATAGCAGGCACTTGGACTATCTACGTTAACTAGCGGGCACTTGGACTATCTAGGTTACCTAGCGGGCACTTGGACTATGTAGGTTACCTTGCGGGCACTTGGACTATCTAGGTTAACGAATGGGCACTTGGACTATGTAGGTAACCAAAAGGGCACTTGTACTGTCTAGGTTCCATAAAGGGTACTTGGACTATCTAGGTTAACTAGCAGACCTTGGAATATATAGGTTAACTAGCGGGCCCTTGGACTATGTAAGTTAACTAGCGGGCTCTTGGACTATCTAGGGTTCCTAGCAATCACGTGGACTATGTACATACCCTAGCGCGCACATGGACTATCTAGGTTAGCTAGCGGGCACTTGGACTATGTACGGTCCCTAGCGGGCACTTGGACTAGCTATGTTAACTAGCGGGCACTTGGAATATGTAGGTTAACTAGTAGACACTTGCACTATGTAGGTTACCTAGCAGGTTCTTGGACTACTAAAGGTTAACTAGCGGGCACGTGGACTATCTAGGTTAACTTGCGTGCGCTTGGACTGTGAAGGTTCCCTAGCGGGCATTTGGACTATCTAGGTTACCTAGCAGGCACTTGGACTATGTAGGTTAACTATCGGGCACTTGCACTCTCTAGGTTACCTAGCGGGCACTTGGACTATGTACCTTCCCTAGCGGACACTTGGACTATCTATGTTAACTAGCGGGCACTTGGACTATGTAGGTTACCTAGCAGACACTTGCACTATGTAGGTTACCTAGCGGGCACTTGGACTATGTAGGTTAACTAGCGGGCACTTGGAAGATCTAGGTTAACTAACGGGCACTTGGAGTATCAAAGTTAACAAGCGAGCCCTTGGACTATCTACGTTAACTGGCGGGCCCTTGGACTATCTAGGTTACCTAGATAGCACTTGGACTATATATGTTCCCTAGCGGGCACTTGGACTATCTAGGTTAACGAACGGGCACTTGGTCTATGCAGGTAACCTAGCGGGCATTTGGACTGTCTAGGTTACCTAGCAGGCACTTGGACTTCTAGGTTAACTAACGGGCACTTGGAATATGTATGTTGCCTAGAGGGCACTTGGACAATCTAGGTTAGGTAACGGGCACTTGGACTATCTAGGTTACCTAGCGGGAACTTGGACAATGTAGGTTACCTAACAGGCACTTGGACTATCTAGGTTAACTAGCGGGCACTTGGACTATCTGGGTTACCTAGCGGGCACTTGGACTATCTAGGTTACCTAGCGGGCCCTTGGACTATGTAGGTTACCTAGCGGGCACTTGGACTATCTAGGTTAACGAACGGGCACTTGGACTATGTAGGTAACCAAAAGGGCACTTGTACTGTCTAGGTTCCATAAAGGGTACTTGGACTATCTAGGTTAACTAGCAGACCTTGGAATATATAGGTTAACTAGCGGGCCCTTGGACTATGTAAGTTAACTAGGGGGCTCTTGGACTATCTAGGGTTCCTAGCAGTCACGTGGACTATGTACATACCCTAGCGCGCACATGGACTATCTAGGTTACCTAGCGGGCACTTGGACTATGTACGTTCCCTAGCGGGCACTTGGACTAGCTATGTTAACTAGCGGGCACTTGGAATATGTAGGTTAACTAGTAGACACTTGCACTATGTAGGTTACCTAGCAGGTTCTTGGACTATCTAGGTTAACTAGCGGGCACGTGGACTATCTAGGTTAACTTGTGTGCGCTTGGACTGTGAAGGTTCCCTAGCGGGCATTTGGACTATCTAGGTTACCTAGCAGGCACTTGGACTATGTAGGTTAACTATTGGGCACTTGCACTCTCTAGGTTACCTAGCGGGCACTTGGACTATGTACCTTCCCTAGCGGACACTTGGACTATCTATGTTAACTAGCGGGCACTTGGACTATGTAGGTTACCTAGCAGACACTTGCACTATGTAGGTTACCTAGCGGGCACTTGGACTATGTAGGTTAACTAGCGGGCACTTGGAAGATCTAGGTTAACTAACGGGCACTTGGAGTATCAAAGTTAACAAGCGAGCCCTTGGACTATCTACGTTAACTGGCGGGCCCTTGGACTATCTAGGTTACCTAGATAGCACTTGGACTATATATGTTCCCTAGCGGGCACTTGGACTATCTAGGTTAACGAACGGGCACTTGGTCTATGCAGGTAACCTAGCGGGCATTTGGACTGTCTAGGTTACATAGCGGGCACTTGGACTTCTAGGTTAACGAACGGGCACTTGGAATATGTATGTTGCCTAGAGGGCACTTGGACAATCTAGGTTAGGTAACGGGCACTTGGACTATCTAGGTTACCTAGCGGGAACTTGGACAAAGTAGGTTACCTAGCAGGCACTTGGACTATCTAGGTTAACTTGCGGGCACTTGGACTATCTGGGTTACCTAGCGGGCACTTGGACTATCTAGGTTACCTAGCGGGCCCTTGGACTATGTAGGTTACCTAGCGGGCACTTGGACTATCTAGGTTAACGAACGGGCACTTGGACTATGTAGGTAACCTAACGGGCACTTGAACTGTGTAGGTTACCTAGCAGGCACTTTGACTATCTAGGTTAACTAGCAGACCTTGGACTATGTAGGTTAACTAGCGGGCTCTTGGACTATCTAGGCTTCCTAGCAGGCACTTGGACTATGTACATACCCTAGCGGGCACTTGGACTAGCTATGTTAACTAGGGGGCACTTGAAATATGTAGGTTAACTAGCGGAGACTTGCACTATGTAGGTTACCTAGCAGGCACTTGGACTATCTAGGTTAACTAGCGGGCACTTTGACTATCTAGGTTCACTAGCGTGCACTTGGACTATGTAGGTTCCTTAGCAGGCAATTAGACTATCTTGGTTGCCTAGCGGGCACTTGTACTATGTAAGTTAACTAGCGTGCCCTTGGACTATCTAGTTTACGTAGCGGGCACTTGGTATATAGGTTAACTAGCGGGCACTTGGACAATCTAGGTTAACTAGCGAGCACGTGGACGATCTAGGTTAACTAGCGGGCACTTGGACTATCAAAGTTAACAAGTGAGCCCTTGGACTATGTAGGTTAACTAGTGGGCCCTTGGACTATGTAGGTTTCCTAGCGGGCACTTGGACTATCTAGGTTAACAAACGGGCTCTTGGACTATGTAGGTATCCTAGCGGGCACTTGGACAGTCTAGGTTACCTAGCAGGCACTTGGACTATCTAGGTTAACGAATGGGCACTTGGACTACTTTTGTTACCTAGCGGGCACTTGGACTATGTAGGATCCCTATTGGACATTTGGACTACTTTGGTTACCTAGCGGGCACTTGGACTATCTATGTTAACTAGTGGGCACTTGGACTATCTAGGTTACCTAGATAGCACTTGGACTATATAGGTTCCCTAGCGGGCACTTGGACTATCTATGTTAACTAGCGGGCACTTGGACTATGTAGGTTACCTAGCAGACACTTGCACTATGTAGGTTACCTAGCGGGCACTTGGACTATGTAGGTTAACTAGCGGGCACTTGGAAGATCTAGGTTAACTAACGGGCACTTGGAGTATCAAAGTTAACAAGCGAGCCCTTGGACTATCTACGTTAACTAGCGGGCCCTTGGACTATCTAGGTTACCTAGATAGCACTTGGACTATATAGGTTCCCTAGCGGGCATTTGGATTATCTAGGTTAACGAACGGACACTTGGACTATGCAGGTAACCTAGCGGGCACTTGGACTGTCTAGGTTATATAGCGGGCACTTGGACTTCTAGGTTAACGAACGGGCACTTGGAATATGTATGTTGCCTAGAGGGCACTTGGACAATCTAGGTTAGGTAACGGGCACTTGGACTATCTAGGTTACCTAGCGGGAACTTGGACAATGTAGGTTACCTAGCAGGCACTTGGACTATCTACGTTAACTAGCGGGCACTTGGACTATCTAGGTTACCTAGCGGGCACTTGGACTATGTAGGTTACCTTGCGGGCACTTGGACTATCTAGGTTAACGAATGGGCACTTGGACTGTCTAGGATCCATAAAGGGTACTTGGACTATCTAGGTTAACTAGCAGACATTGGACTATGTAGGTTAACTAGCGGGCCCTTGGATTATGTAGGTTAACTAGCGGGCTCTTGGACTATCTAGGGTTCCTAGCAATCACGTGGAATATGTACATACCCTAGCGCGCACTTGGACTATCTAGGTTACCTAGCGGGCACTTGGAATATGTACGTTCCCTAGCGGGCACTTGGACTAGCTATATTAACTAGCGGGCACTTTGAATATGTAGGTTAACTAGCAGACACTTGCACTATGTAGGTTACCTAGCAGGTACTTGGAATATCTAGGTTAACTAGCGGGCACTTGGACTATCTAGGTTACCTAGCGGGAACTTGGACAATGTAGGTTACCTAGCAGGCACTTGGACTATCTACGTTAACTAGCGGGCACTTGGACTATCTAGGTTACCTAGCGGGCACTTGGAATATGTAGGTTACCTTGTGGGCACTTGGATTATCTAGGTTAACTAATGGGCACTTGGACTATGTAGGTAACCAAAAGGGCACTTGGACTGTCTAGGTTCCATAAAGGGTACTTGGACTATCTAGTTTAACTAGCAGACCTTGGACTATATAGGTTAACTAGCGGGCCCTTGGACTATGTAAGTTAACTAGCGGGCTCTTGGACTATCTAGGGTTTCTAGCAGTCACGTGGACTATGTACATACCCTAGCGCGCACATGGACTATCTAGGTTACCTAGCGGGCACTTGGACTATGTACGTTCCCTAGCGGGCACTTGGACTAGCTATGTTAACTAGCGGGCACTTGGAATATGTAGGTTAACTAGTAGACACTTGCACTATGTAGGTTACCTAGGAGGTACTTGGACTATCTAGGTTAACTAGCGTGCGCTTGGACTGTGTAGGTTCCCTAGCGGGCATTTGGACTATCTAGGTTACCTAGCAGGCACTTGGACTATGTAGGTTAACTATCGGGCACTTGCACTCTCTAGGTTACCTAGCGGGCACTTGGACTATGTACCTTCCCAAGCGGGCACTTGGACTATCTATGTTAACTAGCGGGCACTTGGACTATATAGGTTACCTAGCAGACACTTGCACTATGTAGGTTACCTAGCGGGCACTTGGACTATGTAGGTTAACTAGCGGGCACTTGGAAGATCTAGGTTAACTAACGGGCACTTGGAGTATCAAAGTTAACAAGCGAGCCCTTGGACTATCTACGTTAACTGGCGGGCCCTTGGACTATCTAGGTTACCTAGATAGCACTTGGACTATATATGTTCCCTAGCGGGCACTTGGACTATCTAGGTTAACGAACGGGCACTTGGTCTATGCAGGTAACCTAGCGGGCATTTGGACTGTCTAGGTTACATAGCGGGCACTTGGACTTCTAGGTTAACGAACGGGCACTTGGAATATGTATGTTGCCTAGAGGGCACTTGGACAATCTAGGTTAGGTAACGGGCACTTGGACTATCTAGGTTACCTAGCGGGAACTTGGACAATGTAGGTTACCTAGCAGGCACTTGGACTATCTAGGTTAACTAGCGGGCACTTGGACTATCTAGGTTAACGAACGGGCACTTGGACTATGTAGGTAACCTAACGGGCACTTGAACTGTCTAGGTTACCTAGCAGGCACTTTGACTATCTAGGTGAACTAGCAGACCTTGGACTATGTAGGTTAACTAGCGGGCTCTTGGACTATCTAGGCTTCCTAGCAGGCAATTGGACTATGTACATACCCTAGCGCGCACTTGGACTATCTAGGTTAGCTAGCGGGCACTTGGACTATGTACGTTCCCTAGCGGGCACTTGGACTAGCTATGTTAACTAGCGGGCACTTGAAATATGTAGGTTAACTAGCAGGCACTTGGACTATCTAGGTTAACTAGCGGGCACTTGGACTATCTAGGTTCACTAGCGTGCACTTGGACTATGTAGGTTCCTTAGCAGGCACTTAGACTATCTAGGTTGCCTAGCGGGCATTTGTACTATGTAGGTTAACTAGCGTGCCCTTGGACTATCTAGGTTACGTAGCGGGCACTTGGTATATAGATTAACTAGCGGGCACTTGGACTATGTAGGTTAACTAGTGGACCCTTGGACTATGTAGGTTAACTAGCAGGCACTTGGACAATCTAGGTTAACTAGCGGGCACGTGGACGATCTAGGTTAACTAGCGGGCACTTGGACTATCAAAGTTAACAAGTGAGCCCTTGGACTACATAGGTTAACTAGCGGGCCCTTGCACTATGTAGGTTTCCTAGCGGGCACTTGGACTATCTAGGTTAACAAACGGGCACTTGGACTATGTAGGTATCCTAGCGGGCACTTGGACAGTCTAGGTTACCTAGCAGGCACTTGGACTATCTAGGTTAACGAATGGGCACTTGGACTATGTAGGTTACCTAGCGGGCACTTGGACTATGTAGGATCCCTATTGGACATTTGGACTACTTTGATTACCTAGCGGGCACTTGGACTATCTAGGTTAACTAGCGGGCACTTGGACTATCTAGGTTACCTAGATAGCACTTGGACTATATTGGTTCCCTAGCGGGCAGTTGGACTATCTATGTTAACTAGCGGGCACTTGGACTATGTAGGTTACCTAGCAGACACTTGCACTATGTAGGTTACCTAGCGGGCACTTGGACTATGTAGGTTAACTAGCGAGCACTTGGAAGATCGAGGTTAACTAACGGGCACTTGGAGTATCAAAGTTAACAAGCGAGCCCTTGGACTATCTAGGTTAACTAGCGGGCCCTTGGACTATCTAGGTTACCTAGATAGCACTTGGACTATATAGGTTCCCTAGCGGGCACTTGGACTATCTAGGTTAACGAACGGGCACTTCGACTATGCAGGTAACCTAGCGGGCACTTGGACTGTCTAGGTTATATAGCGGGAACTTGGACAATGTAGGTTACCTAGCAGGCACTTGGACTATCTACGTTAACTAGCGGGCACTTGGACTATCTAGGTTACCTAGCGGGCACTTGGACTATGTAGGTTACCTTGCGGGCACTTGGACTATCTAGGTTAACGAACGGGCACTTGGACTGTCTAGGATCCATAAAGGGTACTTGGACTATCTAGGTTAACTAGCAGACCTTGGACTATGTAGGTTAACTAGCGGGCCCCTGGACTATGTAGGTTAACTAGCGGGCTCTTGGACTATCTAGGGTTCCTAGCAGTCACGTGGAATATGTACATACCCTAGCGCGCACTTGGACTATCTAGGTTACCTAGCGGGCACTTGGACTATCTAGGTTACCTAGCGGGAACGTGGACAATGTAGGTTACCTAGCAGGCACTTGGACTATCTATGTTAACTAGTGGGCACTTGGACTATCTAGGTTACCTAGATAGCACTTGGACTATATAGGTTCCCTAGCGGGCACTTGGACTATCTATGTTAACTAGCGGGCACTTGGACTATGTAGGTTACCTAGCAGACACTTGCACTATGTATGTTACCTAGCGGGCACTTGGACTATGTAGGTTAACTAGCGGGCACTTGGAAGATCTAGGTTAACTAACGGGCACTTGGAGTATCAAAGTTAACAAGCGAGCCCTTGGACTATCTACGTTAACTAGCGGGCCCTTGGACTATCTAGGTTACCTAGATAGCACTTGGACTATATAGGTTCCCTAGCGGGCATTTGGATTATCTAGGTTAACGAACGGACACTTGGACTATGCAGGTAACCTAGCGGGCACTTGGACTGTCTAGGTTATATAGCGGGCACTTGGACTTCTAGGTTAACGAACGGGCACTTGGAATATGTATGTTGCCTAGAGGGCACTTGGACAATCTAGGTTAGGTAACGGGCACTTGGACTATCTAGGTTACCTAGCGGGAACTTGGACAATGTAGGTTACCTAGCAGGCACTTGGACTATCTACGTTAACTAGCGGGCACTTGGACTATCTAGGTTACCTAGCGGGCACTTGGACTATGTAGGTTACCTTGCGGGCACTTGGACTATCTAGGTTAACGAATGGGCACTTGGACTGTCTAGGATCCATAAAGGGTACTTGGAATATCTAGGTTAACTAGCAGACATTGGACTATGTAGGTTAACTAGCGGGCCCTTGGATTATGTAGGTTAACTAGCGGGCTCTTGGACTATCTAGGGTTCCTAGCAATCACGTGGAATATGTACATACCCTAGCGCGCACTTGGACTATCTAGGTTACCTAGCGGGCACTTGGAATATGTACGTTCCCTAGCGGGCACTTGGACTAGCTATATTAACTAGCGGGCACTTTGAATATGTAGGTTAACTAGCAGACACTTGCACTATGTAGGTTACCTAGCAGGTACTTGGAATATCTAGGTTAACTAGCGGGCACTTGGACTATCTAGGTTACCTAGCGGGAACTTGGACAATGTAGGTTACCTAGCAGGCACTTGGACTATCTACGTTAACTAGCGGGCACTTGGACTATCTAGGTTACCTAGCGGGCACTTGGAATATGTAGGTTACCTTGTGGGCACTTGGATTATCTAGGTTAACTAATGGGCACTTGGACTATGTAGGTAACCAAAAGGGCACTTGGACTGTCTAGGTTCCATAAAGGGTACTTGGACTATCTAGTTTAACTAGCAGACCTTGGACTATATAGGTTAACTAGCGGGCCCTTGGACTATGTAAGTTAACTAGCGGGCTCTTGGACTATCTAGGGTTTCTAGCAGTCACGTGGACTATGTACATACCCTAGCGCGCACATGGACTATCTAGGTTACCTAGCGGGCACTTGGACTATGTACGTTCCCTAGCGGGCACTTGGACTAGCTATGTTAACTAGCGGGCACTTGGAATATGTAGGTTAACTAGTAGACACTTGCACTATGTAGGTTACCTAGGAGGTACTTGGACTATCTAGGTTAACTAGCGTGCGCTTGGACTGTGTAGGTTCCCTAGCGGGCATTTGGACTATCTAGGTTACCTAGCAGGCACTTGGACTATGTAGGTTAACTATCGGGCACTTGCACTCTCTAGGTTACCTAGCGGGCACTTGGACTATGTACCTTCCCAAGCGGGCACTTGGACTATCTATGTTAACTAGCGGGCACTTGGACTATGTAGGTTACCTAGCAGACACTTGCACTATGTAGGTTACCTAGCGGGCACTTGGACTATGTAGGTTAACTAGCGGGCACTTGGAAGATCTAGGTTAACTAACGGGCACTTGGAGTATCAAAGTTAACAAGCGAGCCCTTGGACTATCTACGTTAACTGGCGGGCCCTTGGACTATCTAGGTTACCTAGATAGCACTTGGACTATATATGTTCCCTAGCGGGCACTTGGACTATCTAGGTTAACGAACGGGCACTTGGTCTATGCAGGTAACCTAGCGGGCATTTGGACTGTCTAGGTTACATAGCGGGCACTTGGACTTCTAGGTTAACGAACGGGCACTTGGAATATGTATGTTGCCTAGAGGGCACTTGGACAATCTAGGTTAGGTAACGGGCACTTGGACTATCTAGGTTACCTAGCGGGAACTTGGACAATGTAGGTTACCTAGCAGGCACTTGGACTATCTAGGTTAACTAGCGGGCACTTGGACTATCTAGGTTAACGAACGGGCACTTGGACTATGTAGGTAACCTAACGGGCACTTGAACTGTCTAGGTTACCTAGCAGGCACTTTGACTATCTAGGTGAACTAGCAGACCTTGGACTATGTAGGTTAACTAGCGGGCTCTTGGACTATCTAGGCTTCCTAGCAGGCAATTGGACTATGTACATACCCTAGCGCGCACTTGGACTATCTAGGTTAGCTAGCGGGCACTTGGACTATGTACGTTCCCTAGCGGGCACTTGGACTAGCTATGTTAACTAGCGGGCACTTGAAATATGTAGGTTAACTAGCAGGCACTTGGACTATCTAGGTTAACTAGCGGGCACTTGGACTATCTAGGTTCACTAGCGTGCACTTGGACTATGTAGGTTCCTTAGCAGGCACTTAGACTATCTAGGTTGCCTAGCGGGCATTTGTACTATGTAGGTTAACTAGCGTGCCCTTGGACTATCTAGGTTACGTAGCGGGCACTTGGTATATAGATTAACTAGCGGGCACTTGGACTATGTAGGTTAACTAGTGGACCCTTGGACTATGTAGGTTAACTAGCAGGCACTTGGACAATCTAGGTTAACTAGCGGGCACGTGGACGATCTAGGTTAACTAGCGGGCACTTGGACTATCAAAGTTAACAAGTGAGCCCTTGGACTACATAGGTTAACTAGCGGGCCCTTGCACTATGTAGGTTTCCTAGCGGGCACTTGGACTATCTAGGTTAACAAACGGGCACTTGGACTATGTAGGTATCCTAGCGGGCACTTGGACAGTCTAGGTTACCTAGCAGGCACTTGGACTATCTAGGTTAACGAATGGGCACTTGGACTATGTAGGTTACCTAGCGGGCACTTGGACTATGTAGGATCCCTATTGGACATTTGGACTACTTTGATTACCTAGCGGGCACTTGGACTATCTAGGTTAACTAGCGGGCACTTGGACTATCTAGGTTACCTAGATAGCACTTGGACTATATAGGTTCCCTAGCGGGCAGTTGGACTATCTATGTTAACTAGCGGGCACTTGGACTATGTAGGTTACCTAGCAGACACTTGCACTATGTAGGTTACCTAGCGGGCACTTGGACTATGTAGGTTAACTAGCGAGCACTTGGAAGATCGAGGTTAACTAACGGGCACTTGGAGTATCAAAGTTAACAAGCGAGCCCTTGGACTATCTAGGTTAACTAGCGGGCCCTTGGACTATCTAGGTTACCTAGATAGCACTTGGACTATATAGGTTCCCTAGCGGGCACTTGGACTATCTAGGTTAACGAACGGGCACTTCGACTATGCAGGTAACCTAGCGGGCACTTGGACTGTCTAGGTTATATAGCGGGAACTTGGACAATGTAGGTTACCTAGCAGGCACTTGGACTATCTACGTTAACTAGCGGGCACTTGGACTATCTAGGTTACCTAGCGGGCACTTGGACTATGTAGGTTACCTTGCGGGCACTTGGACTATCTAGGTTAACGAACGGGCACTTGGACTGTCTAGGATCCATAAAGGGTACTTGGACTATCTAGGTTAACTAGCAGACCTTGGACTATGTAGGTTAACTAGCGGGCCCCTGGACTATGTAGGTTAACTAGCGGGCTCTTGGACTATCTAGGGTTCCTAGCAGTCACGTGGAATATGTACATACCCTAGCGCGCACTTGGACTATCTAGGTTACCTAGCGGGCACTTGGACTATCTAGGTTACCTAGCGGGAACGTGGACAATGTAGGTTACCTAGCAGGCACTTGGACTATCTATGTTAACTAGTGGGCACTTGGACTATCTAGGTTACCTAGATAGCACTTGGACTATATAGGTTCCCTAGCGGGCACTTGGACTATCTATGTTAACTAGCGGGCACTTGGACTATGTAGGTTACCTAGCAGACACTTGCACTATGTATGTTACCTAGCGGGCACTTGGACTATGTAGGTTAACTAGCGGGCACTTGGAAGATCTAGGTTAACTAACGGGCACTTGGAGTATCAAAGTTAACAAGCGAGCCCTTGGACTATCTACGTTAACTAGCGGGCCCTTGGACTATCTAGGTTACCTAGATAGCACTTGGACTATATAGGTTCCCTAGCGGGCATTTGGATTATCTAGGTTAACGAACGGACACTTGGACTATGCAGGTAACCTAGCGGGCACTTGGACTGTCTAGGTTATATAGCGGGCACTTGGACTTCTAGGTTAACGAACGGGCACTTGGAATATGTATGTTGCCTAGAGGGCACTTGGACAATCTAGGTTAGGTTACGGGCACTTGGACTATCTAGGTTACCTAGCGGGAACTTGGACAATGTAGGTTACCTAGCAGGCACTTGGACTATCTACGTTAACTAGCGGGCACTTGGACTATCTAGGTTACCTAGCGGGCACTTGGACTATGTAGGTTACCTTGCGGGCACTTGGACTATCTAGGTTAACGAATGGGCACTTGGACTGTCTAGGATCCATAAAGGGTACTTGGAATATCTAGGTTAACTAGCAGACATTGGACTATGTAGGTTAACTAGCGGGCCCTTGGATTATGTAGGTTAACTAGCGGGCTCTTGGACTATCTAGGGTTCCTAGCAATCACGTGGAATATGTACATACCCTAGCGCGCACTTGGACTATCTAGGTTACCTAGCGGTCACTTGGAATATGTACGTTCCCTAGCGGGCACTTGGACTAGCTATATTAACTAGCGGGCACTTTGAATATGTAGGTTAACTAGCAGACACTTGCACTATGTAGGTTACCTAGCAGGTACTTGGAATATCTAGGTTAACTAGCGGGCACTTGGACTATCTAGGTTACCTAGCGGGAACTTGGACAATGTAGGTTACCTAGCAGGCACTTGGACTATCTACGTTAACTAGCGGGCACTTGGACTATCTAGGTTACCTAGCGGGCACTTGGAATATGTAGGTTACCTTGTGGGCACTTGGATTATCTAGGTTAACTAATGGGCACTTGGACTATGTAGGTAACCAAAAGGGCACTTGGACTGTCTAGGTTCCATAAAGGGTACTTGGACTATCTAGTTTAACTAGCAGACCTTGGACTATATAGGTTAACTAGCGGGCCCTTGGACTATGTAAGTTAACTAGCGGGCTCTTGGACTATCTAGGGTTTCTAGCAGTCACGTGGACTATGTACATACCCTAGCGCGCACATGGACTATCTAGGTTACCTAGCGGGCACTTGGACTATGTACGTTCCCTAGCGGGCACTTGGACTAGCTATGTTAACTAGCGGGCACTTGGAATATGTAGGTTAACTAGTAGACACTTGCACTATGTAGGTTACCTAGGAGGTACTTGGACTATCTAGGTTAACTAGCGTGCGCTTGGACTGTGTAGGTTCCCTAGCGGGCATTTGGACTATCTAGGTTACCTAGCAGGCACTTGGACTATGTAGGTTAACTATCGGGCACTTGCACTCTCTAGGTTACCTAGCGGGCACTTGGACTATGTACCTTCCCAAGCGGGCACTTGGACTATCTATGTTAACTAGCGGGCACTTGGACTATGTAGGTTACCTAGCAGACACTTGCACTATGTAGGTTACCTAGCGGGCACTTGGACTATGTAGGTTAACTAGCGGGCACTTGGAAGATCTAGGTTAACTAACGGGCACTTGGAGTATCAAAGTTAACAAGCGAGCCCTTGGACTATCTACGTTAACTGGCGGGCCCTTGGACTATCTAGGTTACCTAGATAGCACTTGGACTATATATGTTCCCTAGCGGGCACTTGGACTATCTAGGTTAACGAACGGGCACTTGGTCTATGCAGGTAACCTAGCGGGCATTTGGACTGTCTAGGTTACATAGCGGGCACTTGGACTTCTAGGTTAACGAACGGGCACTTGGAATATGTATGTTGCCTAGAGGGCACTTGGACAATCTAGGTTAGGTAACGGGCACTTGGACTATCTAGGTTACCTAGCGGGAACTTGGACAATGTAGGTTACCTAGCAGGCACTTGGACTATCTAGGTTAACTAGCGGGCACTTGGACTATCTAGGTTAACGAACGGGCACTTGGACTATGTAGGTAACCTAACGGGCACTTGAACTGTCTAGGTTACCTAGCAGGCACTTTGACTATCTAGGTGAACTAGCAGACCTTGGACTATGTAGGTTAACTAGCGGGCTCTTGGACTATCTAGGCTTCCTAGCAGGCAATTGGACTATGTACATACCCTAGCGCGCACTTGGACTATCTAGGTTAGCTAGCGGGCACTTGGACTATGTACGTTCCCTAGCGGGCACTTGGACTAGCTATGTTAACTAGCGGGCACTTGAAATATGTAGGTTAACTAGCAGGCACTTGGACTATCTAGGTTAACTAGCGGGCACTTGGACTATCTAGGTTCACTAGCGTGCACTTGGACTATGTAGGTTCCTTAGCAGGCACTTAGACTATCTAGGTTGCCTAGCGGGCATTTGTACTATGTAGGTTAACTAGCGTGCCCTTGGACTATCTAGGTTACGTAGCGGGCACTTGGTATATAGATTAACTAGCGGGCACTTGGACTATGTAGGTTAACTAGTGGACCCTTGGACTATGTAGGTTAACTAGCAGGCACTTGGACAATCTAGGTTAACTAGCGGGCACGTGGACGATCTAGGTTAACTAGCGGGCACTTGGACTATCAAAGTTAACAAGTGAGCCCTTGGACTACATAGGTTAACTAGCGGGCCCTTGCACTATGTAGGTTTCCTAGCGGGCACTTGGACTATCTAGGTTAACAAACGGGCACTTGGACTATGTAGGTATCCTAGCGGGCACTTGGACAGTCTAGGTTACCTAGCAGGCACTTGGACTATCTAGGTTAACGAATGGGCACTTGGACTATGTAGGTTACCTAGCGGGCACTTGGACTATGTAGGATCCCTATTGGACATTTGGACTACTTTGATTACCTAGCGGGCACTTGGACTATCTAGGTTAACTAGCGGGCACTTGGACTATCTAGGTTACCTAGATAGCACTTGGACTATATAGGTTCCCTAGCGGGCAGTTGGACTATCTATGTTAACTAGCGGGCACTTGGACTATGTAGGTTACCTAGCAGACACTTGCACTATGTAGGTTACCTAGCGGGCACTTGGACTATGTAGGTTAACTAGCGAGCACTTGGAAGATCGAGGTTAACTAACGGGCACTTGGAGTATCAAAGTTAACAAGCGAGCCCTTGGACTATCTAGGTTAACTAGCGGGCCCTTGGACTATCTAGGTTACCTAGATAGCACTTGGACTATATAGGTTCCCTAGCGGGCACTTGGACTATCTAGGTTAACGAACGGGCACTTCGACTATGCAGGTAACCTAGCGGGCACTTGGACTGTCTAGGTTATATAGCGGGAACTTGGACAATGTAGGTTACCTAGCAGGCACTTGGACTATCTACGTTAACTAGCGGGCACTTGGACTATCTAGGTTACCTAGCGGGCACTTGGACTATGTAGGTTACCTTGCGGGCACTTGGACTATCTAGGTTAACGAACGGGCACTTGGACTGTCTAGGATCCATAAAGGGTACTTGGACTATCTAGGTTAACTAGCAGACCTTGGACTATGTAGGTTAACTAGCGGGCCCCTGGACTATGTAGGTTAACTAGCGGGCTCTTGGACTATCTAGGGTTCCTAGCAGTCACGTGGAATATGTACATACCCTAGCGCGCACTTGGACTATCTAGGTTACCTAGCGGGCACTTGGACTATCTAGGTTACCTAGCGGGAACGTGGACAATGTAGGTTACCTAGCAGGCACTTGGACTATCTATGTTAACTAGTGGGCACTTGGACTATCTAGGTTACCTAGATAGCACTTGGACTATATAGGTTCCCTAGCGGGCACTTGGACTATCTATGTTAACTAGCGGGCACTTGGACTATGTAGGTTACCTAGCAGACACTTGCACTATGTATGTTACCTAGCGGGCACTTGGACTATGTAGGTTAACTAGCGGGCACTTGGAAGATCTAGGTTAACTAACGGGCACTTGGAGTATCAAAGTTAACAAGCGAGCCCTTGGACTATCTACGTTAACTAGCGGGCCCTTGGACTATCTAGGTTACCTAGATAGCACTTGGACTATATAGGTTCCCTAGCGGGCATTTGGATTATCTAGGTTAACGAACGGACACTTGGACTATGCAGGTAACCTAGCGGGCACTTGGACTGTCTAGGTTATATAGCGGGCACTTGGACTTCTAGGTTAACGAACGGGCACTTGGAATATGTATGTTGCCTAGAGGGCACTTGGACAATCTAGGTTAGGTTACGGGCACTTGGACTATCTAGGTTACCTAGCGGGAACTTGGACAATGTAGGTTACCTAGCAGGCACTTGGACTATCTACGTTAACTAGCGGGCACTTGGACTATCTAGGTTACCTAGCGGGCACTTGGACTATGTAGGTTACCTTGCGGGCACTTGGACTATCTAGGTTAACGAATGGGCACTTGGACTGTCTAGGATCCATAAAGGGTACTTGGAATATCTAGGTTAACTAGCAGACATTGGACTATGTAGGTTAACTAGCGGGCCCTTGGATTATGTAGGTTAACTAGCGGGCTCTTGGACTATCTAGGGTTCCTAGCAATCACGTGGAATATGTACATACCCTAGCGCGCACTTGGACTATCTAGGTTACCTAGCGGTCACTTGGAATATGTACGTTCCCTAGCGGGCACTTGGACTAGCTATATTAACTAGCGGGCACTTTGAATATGTAGGTTAACTAGCAGACACTTGCACTATGTAGGTTACCTAGCAGGTACTTGGAATATCTAGGTTAACTAGCGGGCACTTGGACTATCTAGGTTACCTAGCGGGAACTTGGACAATGTAGGTTACCTAGCAGGCACTTGGACTATCTACGTTAACTAGCGGGCACTTGGACTATCTAGGTTACCTAGCGGGCACTTGGAATATGTAGGTTACCTTGTGGGCACTTGGATTATCTAGGTTAACTAATGGGCACTTGGACTATGTAGGTAACCAAAAGGGCACTTGGACTGTCTAGGTTCCATAAAGGGTACTTGGACTATCTAGTTTAACTAGCAGACCTTGGACTATATAGGTTAACTAGCGGGCCCTTGGACTATGTAAGTTAACTAGCGGGCTCTTGGACTATCTAGGGTTTCTAGCAGTCACGTGGACTATGTACATACCCTAGCGCGCACATGGACTATCTAGGTTACCTAGCGGGCACTTGGACTATGTACGTTCCCTAGCGGGCACTTGGACTAGCTATGTTAACTAGCGGGCACTTGGAATATGTAGGTTAACTAGTAGACACTTGCACTATGTAGGTTACCTAGGAGGTACTTGGACTATCTAGGTTAACTAGCGTGCGCTTGGACTGTGTAGGTTCCCTAGCGGGCATTTGGACTATCTAGGTTACCTAGCAGGCACTTGGACTATGTAGGTTAACTATCGGGCACTTGCACTCTCTAGGTTACCTAGCGGGCACTTGGACTATGTACCTTCCCAAGCGGGCACTTGGACTATCTATGTTAACTAGCGGGCACTTGGACTATGTAGGTTACCTAGCAGACACTTGCACTATGTAGGTTACCTAGCGGGCACTTGGACTATGTAGGTTAACTAGCGGGCACTTGGAAGATCTAGGTTAACTAACGGGCACTTGGAGTATCAAAGTTAACAAGCGAGCCCTTGGACTATCTACGTTAACTGGCGGGCCCTTGGACTATCTAGGTTACCTAGATAGCACTTGGACTATATATGTTCCCTAGCGGGCACTTGGACTATCTAGGTTAACGAACGGGCACTTGGTCTATGCAGGTAACCTAGCGGGCATTTGGACTGTCTAGGTTACATAGCGGGCACTTGGACTTCTAGGTTAACGAACGGGCACTTGGAATATGTATGTTGCCTAGAGGGCACTTGGACAATCTAGGTTAGGTAACGGGCACTTGGACTATCTAGGTTACCTAGCGGGAACTTGGACAATGTAGGTTACCTAGCAGGCACTTGGACTATCTAGGTTAACTAGCGGGCACTTGGACTATCTAGGTTAACGAACGGGCACTTGGACTATGTAGGTAACCTAACGGGCACTTGAACTGTCTAGGTTACCTAGCAGGCACTTTGACTATCTAGGTGAACTAGCAGACCTTGGACTATGTAGGTTAACTAGCGGGCTCTTGGACTATCTAGGCTTCCTAGCAGGCAATTGGACTATGTACATACCCTAGCGCGCACTTGGACTATCTAGGTTAGCTAGCGGGCACTTGGACTATGTACGTTCCCTAGCGGGCACTTGGACTAGCTATGTTAACTAGCGGGCACTTGAAATATGTAGGTTAACTAGCAGGCACTTGGACTATCTAGGTTAACTAGCGGGCACTTGGACTATCTAGGTTCACTAGCGTGCACTTGGACTATGTAGGTTCCTTAGCAGGCACTTAGACTATCTAGGTTGCCTAGCGGGCATTTGTACTATGTAGGTTAACTAGCGTGCCCTTGGACTATCTAGGTTACGTAGCGGGCACTTGGTATATAGATTAACTAGCGGGCACTTGGACTATGTAGGTTAACTAGTGGACCCTTGGACTATGTAGGTTAACTAGCAGGCACTTGGACAATCTAGGTTAACTAGCGGGCACGTGGACGATCTAGGTTAACTAGCGGGCACTTGGACTATCAAAGTTAACAAGTGAGCCCTTGGACTACATAGGTTAACTAGCGGGCCCTTGCACTATGTAGGTTTCCTAGCGGGCACTTGGACTATCTAGGTTAACAAACGGGCACTTGGACTATGTAGGTATCCTAGCGGGCACTTGGACAGTCTAGGTTACCTAGCAGGCACTTGGACTATCTAGGTTAACGAATGGGCACTTGGACTATGTAGGTTACCTAGCGGGCACTTGGACTATGTAGGATCCCTATTGGACATTTGGACTACTTTGATTACCTAGCGGGCACTTGGACTATCTAGGTTAACTAGCGGGCACTTGGACTATCTAGGTTACCTAGATAGCACTTGGACTATATAGGTTCCCTAGCGGGCAGTTGGACTATCTATGTTAACTAGCGGGCACTTGGACTATGTAGGTTACCTAGCAGACACTTGCACTATGTAGGTTACCTAGCGGGCACTTGGACTATGTAGGTTAACTAGCGAGCACTTGGAAGATCGAGGTTAACTAACGGGCACTTGGAGTATCAAAGTTAACAAGCGAGCCCTTGGACTATCTAGGTTAACTAGCGGGCCCTTGGACTATCTAGGTTACCTAGATAGCACTTGGACTATATAGGTTCCCTAGCGGGCACTTGGACTATCTAGGTTAACGAACGGGCACTTCGACTATGCAGGTAACCTAGCGGGCACTTGGACTGTCTAGGTTATATAGCGGGAACTTGGACAATGTAGGTTACCTAGCAGGCACTTGGACTATCTACGTTAACTAGCGGGCACTTGGACTATCTAGGTTACCTAGCGGGCACTTGGACTATGTAGGTTACCTTGCGGGCACTTGGACTATCTAGGTTAACGAACGGGCACTTGGACTGTCTAGGATCCATAAAGGGTACTTGGACTATCTAGGTTAACTAGCAGACCTTGGACTATGTAGGTTAACTAGCGGGCCCCTGGACTATGTAGGTTAACTAGCGGGCTCTTGGACTATCTAGGGTTCCTAGCAGTCACGTGGAATATGTACATACCCTAGCGCGCACTTGGACTATCTAGGTTACCTAGCGGGCACTTGGACTATCTAGGTTACCTAGCGGGAACGTGGACAATGTAGGTTACCTAGCAGGCACTTGGACTATCTACTTTAACTAGCGGGCACTTGGACTATCTAGGTTACCTAGCGGGCACTTGGACTATGTAGGTTACCTTGCGGGCACTTGGACTATCTAGGTTAACGAATGGGCACTGGGACTATGTAGGTAACCAAAAGGGCACTTGGACTGTCTAGGTTCCATAAAGGGTACTTGGACTATCTAGGTTAACTAGCAGACCTTGGACTATATAGGTTAACTAGCGGGCCCTTGGACTATGTAAGTTAACTAGCGGGCTCTTGGATTATCTAGGGTTCCTAGCAGTCACGTGGACTATGTACATACCCTAGCGTGCACATGGACTATCTAGGTTACCTAGCGGGCACTTGGACTATGTACGTTCCCTAGCGGGCACTTGGACTAGCTATGTTAACTAGCGGGCACTTGGAATATGTAGGTTAAGTAGTAGACACTTGCACTACGTAGGTTACCTAGCAGGTACTTGGACTATCTAGGTTAACTAGCGGGCACTTGGACTATCTAGGTTAACTAGCGTGCGCTTGGACTGTGTAGGTTCCCTAGCGGGCATTTGGACTATCTAGGTTACCTAGCAGGCACTTGGACTATGTAGGTTAACTATCGGGCACTTGCACTCTCTAGGTTACCTAACGGGCACTTGGACTATGTACCTTCCCTAGCGGGCACTTGGACTATCTATGTTAACTAGCGGGCACTTGGACTATGTAGGTTACCTAGCAGACACTTGCACTATGTAGGTTACCTAGCGGGCACTTGGACTATGTAGGTTAACTAGCGGGCACTTGGAAGATCTAGGTTACCTAACGGGCACTTGGAGTATCAAAGTTAACAAGCTAGCCCTTGGACTATCTACGTTAACTGGCGGGCCCTTGGACTATCTAGGTTACCTAGATAGCACTTGGATTATATATGTTCCCTAGCGGGCACTTGGACTATCTAGGTTAACGAACGGGCACTTGGTCTATGCAGGTAACCTAGCGGGCATTTGGACTGTCTAGGTTACATAGCGGGCACTTGGACTTCTAGGTTAACGAACGGGCACTTGGAATATGTATGTTGCCTAGAGGGCACTTGGACAATCTAGGTTAGGTAACGGGCACTTGGACTATCTAGGTTACCTAGCGGGAACATGGACAATGTAGGTTACCTAGCAGGCACTTGGACTATCTAGGTTAACTAGCGGGCACTTGGACTATCTGGGTTACCTAGTGGGCACTTAGACTATCTAGGTTACCTAGCGGGCACTTGGACTAGCTATGTTAACTAGCGGGCACTTGAAATATGTAGGTTAACTAGCGGACACTTGCACTATGTAGGTTAACTAGCAGGCACTTGGACTATCTAGGTTAACTAGCGGGCACTTGGACTATCTAGGTTCACTAGCGTGCACTTGGACTATGTAGGTTCCTTAGCAGGCACTTAGACTATCTAGGTTGCCTAGCGGGCATTTGTACTATGTAGGTTAACTAGCGTGCCCTTGGACTATCTAGGTTACGTAGCGGGTACTTGGTATATAGGTTAACTAGCGGGCACTTGGACTATGTAGGTTAACTAGTGGACCCTTGGACTATGTAGGTTAACTAGCAGGCACTTGGACAATCTAGGTTAACTAGCGGACACTTGGACGATCTAGGTTAACTAGCGGGCACTTGGACTATCAAATTTAACAAGTGAGCCCTTGGACTATGTAGGTTAACTAGCGGTCCCTTGGACTATGTAGGTTTCCTAGCGGGCACTTGGACTATCTAGGTTAACAAACGGGCACTTGGACTATGTAGGTATCCTAGCGGGCACTTGGACAGTCTAGGTAACCTAGCAGGCACTTGGACTATCTAGGTTAACGAATGGGCACTTGGACTATGTAGGTTACCTAGCGGGCACTTGGACTATGTAGGATCCCTATTGGACATTTGGACTACTTTGATTACCTAGCGGGCACTTGGATTATCTAGGTTAACTAGCGGGCACATGGACTATCTAGGTTACCTAGATAGCACTTGGACTATATAGGTTCCCTAGCGGGCACTTGGACTATCTATGTTAACTAGCGGGCACTTGGACTATGTAGGTTACCTAGCAGACACTTGCACTATGTAGGTTACCTAGCGGGCACTTGGACTATGTAGGTTAACTAGCGGGCACTTGGACGATCTAGGTTAACTAACGGGCACTTGGAGTATCAAAGTTAACAAGCGAGCCCTTGGACAATCTAGGTTAACTAGCGGGCCCTTGGACTATCTAGGTTACCTAGATAGCACTTGGACTATATAGGTTCCCTAGCGGGCACTTGGACTATCTAGGTTAACGAACGGGCACTTGGACTATGCAGGTAACCTAGCGGGCACTTGGACTGTCTAGGTTATATAGCGGGCACTTGGACATCTAGGATAACGAACGGGCACTTGGAATATGTATGTTGCCTAGAGGGCACTTGGACAATCTAGGTTAGGTATCGGGCACTTGGACTATCTAGGTTACCTAGCGGGAACTTGGACAATGTAGGTTACCTAGCAGGCACTTGGACTATCTAGGTTAACTAGCGGGCACTTGGACTATCTAGGTTACCTAGCGGGCACTTGGACTATGTAGGTTACCTTGCGGGCACCTGGACTATCTAGGTTAACGAATGGGCACTTGGACTGTCTAGGATCCATAAAGGGTACTTGGACTATCTAGGTTAACTAGCAGACCTTGGACTATGTAGGTTAACTAGCGGGAACTTGGACAATGTAGGTTACCTAGCAGGCACTTGGACTATCTAGGTTAACTAGCGGGCACTTGGACTATCTAGGTTACCTAGCGGGCACTTGGACTATCTAGGTTACCTAGCGGGCCCTTGGACTTCTAGGTTAACGAACGGGCACTTGGAATATGTATGTTGCCTAGAGGGCACTTGGACAATCTAGGTTAGGTAACGGGCACTTGGACTATCTAGGTTACCTAGCGGGCACTTGGACAATGTAGGTTACCTAGCAGGCACTTGGACTATCTAGGTTAACTAGCGGGCACTTGGACTATCTATGTTAACTAGCAGACACTTGCACTACGTAGTTTACCTAGCAGGTACTTGGACTATCTAGGTTAACTAGCGTGCGCTTGGAGTGTGTAGGTTCCCTAGCGGGCATTTGGACTATATAGGTTACCAAGCGGGCACTTGGACTATCTAGGTTAACTAGCGGGCACTTGGACTATGTATGTTCCAGAGCAGGCAATTTGACAATGTAAGTTACCTAGTGGGCACTTGGACTATCTAGATTCCCTAAAGGGCACTTGGACTATCTAGGTTACCGAACGGGCACTTGGACTATCTAGGTTACCTAGCGGGGACTTGGACTATGTAGGTTAACTAGCGGACAATTGGACGATCTAGGTTAACTAGCGGACACTTGCACTATGTAGGTTACCTAGCGGGCACTTGGACTATCTAGGTTAACTAGCGGGCACTTTGACTATGTAGGTTAACTATCGGGCACTTGCACTCTCTAGGTTACCTAGCGGGCACTTGGACTATGTACCTTCCCTAGCGGGCACTTGGACTATCTAGGTTAACTAGCGGACACTTGCACTATGTAGGTTACCTAGCGGGCACTTGGATTATCTAGGTTAACTAGCGGGCACTTTGACTATGTAGGTTAACTAGCGGACACTTGGAAGATCTAGGTTAACTAACGGGCACTTGGAGTATCAAAGTTAACAAGCGAGCCCTTGGACTATCTAGGTTAACTGGCGGGCCCTTGGACTATCTAGGTTACCTAGATAGCACTTGGACTATATATGTTCCCTAGCGGTCACTTGGGCTATCTAGGTTAACTAGCGGACACTTGCACTATGTAGGTTAACTAGTGGGCACTTGGACTATCTAGGTTACCTAGCAGGCACTTGGACTATGTAGGTTAACTATCGGGCACATGCACTCTCTAGGTTACCTAGCGGGCACTTGGACTATGTACCTTCCCTAGCGGGCACTTGGACTATCTATGTTAACTAGCGGGCACTTGGACTATGTAGGTTACCTAGCAGACACTTGCCCTATGTAGGTTACCTAGCGGGCACTTGGACTATGTAGGTTAACTAGCGGGCACTTGGAAGATCTAGGTTAACTAACGGGCACTTGGAGTATCAAAGTTAACAAGCGAGCCCTTGGACTATCTAGGTTAACTGGCGGGCCCTTGGACTATCTAGGTTACCTAGATAGCACTTGGACTATATATGTTCCCTAGCGGGCACTTGGACTATCTAGGTTATCGAACGGGCACTTGGTCTATGCAGGTAACCTAGCGGGCACTTGGACTGTCTAGGTTACATAGCGGGCACTTGGACTTCTAGGTTAACGAACGGGCACTTGGAATATGTATGTTGCCAAGAGGGCACTTGGACAATCTAGGTTAGGTAACGGGCACTTGGACTATCTAGGTTACCTAGCGGGAACTTGGACAATGTAGGTTACCTAGCAGGCACTTGGACTATCTAGGTTAACTAGCGGGCACTTGGACTATCTAGGTTACCTAGCGGGCACTTGGACTATCTAGGTTACCTAGCAGGCCCTTGGACTATGTAGGTTACCTAGCGGGCACTTGGACTATCTAGGTTAACGAACGGGCACTTGGACTATGTAGGTAACCTAACGGGCACTTGAACTGTCTAGGTTACCTAGTAGGCACTTTGACTATCTAGGTTAACTAGCTGACCTTGGACTATGTAGGTTAACTAGCAGGCTCATGGACTATCTAGGCTTCCTAGCAGGCACTTGGACTATGTACATACCCTAGCGCGCACTTGGACTATCTATGTTACCTAGCGGGCACTTGGACTATGTACGTTCCCTAGCGGGCACTTGGACTAGCTATGTTAACTAGCGGGCACTTGAAATATGTAGGTTAACTAGCGGACACTTGCACTATGTAGGTTACCTAGCAGGCACTTGGACTATCTAGGTTAACTAGCGGGCACTTGGACTATCTAGGTTCACTAGCGTGCACTTGGATTATGTAGGTTCCTTAGCAGGCACTTAGACTATCTAGGTTGCCTAGCGGGCACTTGTACTATGTAGGTTAACTAGCGTGCCCTTGGACTATCTAGGTTACGTAGCGGGCACTTGGTATATAGGTTAACTAGTGGGCCCTTGGACTATCTAGGTTACCTAGTGGGCACTTGGACTATCTAGGTTACCTAGCGGGCCCTGGGACTATGTAGGTTAACTAGCGGGCTCTTGGACTATCTAGGTTTCCTAGCAGGCACTTGGAATATGTACATAACCTAGCGTGCACTTGGACTATCTAGGTTACCTAGTGGACACTTGGACTATGTAGGTCCCATAGTGGGCACTTGGACTATCTAGGTTAACTAACGGCACGAGGACTATCTAGGTTAACTAGCGGGCACTTGGACTATCTAGGTTAACTAGCGGGCCCATGGATTATGTAGGTTTACTAGCAGGCACTTGGACTATCTAGGTTAACTAGCGGGCCCTTGGACTATGTATTTTCCCTAGCGGGCATTTGGACTATTAAGGTTACCAAGCGGACACTTGGACTATGTAGGTTACCTAGCGGGCACTTGGACTATCTAGGTTACCTAGAAGGCACGTTGACTATCTAGGTTAAATAACGGGCACTTGGACTATGTAGGTTGCCTAGTGGGCACTTGGACTATGTAGGTTCCCTAGCGCGCACTTGGATCATGTAGCTTCCCTATCGGGCACTTGGACTATCTAGGTTAAAGAACGGGCACTTGGACTGTCTAGGTTACATAGCGGGCACTTGCACTTCTAGGTTAACGTACGGGCACTTGGACTATGTATTTTGCCTAGCGGGCACTTGGATTATCTAAGTTAGGTAATGGGCACTAGACTATCTAGGTTACCTAGCGGGAACTTGGACAATGTAGGTTACCCAATGGGCACTTGGACTATCTAGGTTAACTAGCGGGAACTTAGACTATCTAGGTTACCTAGCGGGCACTTGGACTATCTAGGTTACCTAGCGGTCCCTTGGACTATGTAGGTTACCTAGCGGGCACTTGGACTATGTAGGTAACCTAGCGGGCACTTGGACTGTCTAGGTTACCTAGCGGGCACTTTGACTATCTAGGTTAACTAGCAGACCTTGGACTATGTAGGTTAACTAGCGGGCCCTTGGACTATGTAGGTTAACTAGCGGGCACTTGGACTATCTAGGTTTCCTAGCAGGCACTTGGATTATGTACATACCCTAGCGCGCACTTGGTCTATCTAGGTTACCTAGCGGGAACTTGGACTATGTACGTCCCCTAGTGGGCACTTGGACTATCTAGGTTAACTAACAGGAACTAGGACTATCTAAGTTAACTAGCGGGCTTTGGACTATCTAGGTTACCTAGCAGGCACTTGGATTATGAAGGATCCCTAGCGGGCACTTGGACTATCTAGGTTAGGTTAAGGGCACTTGGACTATCTAGGTTACCCAGCGGGAACTTGGACAATGTAGGTTACCTAGCAGGCACTTGGGCTATCTAGTTTACCTAGCGGGCACTTGGACTATCTAGGTTACCTAGCGAGCACTTAGACTATCTAAGTTACCTAGCAGGCACTTTGACTATCTAGGTTAACTAACGGGCACTTGGACTAAGTAGGTTGCCTAGCGGGCACTTGGATTATGTAGGTTCCCTATCGGGCACTTGGACTATGTAGGTTAACTAGCGTGCACTTGGACTGTCTAGGTTACCTAGCGGGCACTTGGACTATGTAGGTTAACTAGAGGACACTTGGACGATCTAGGTAAACTAGCGGGCACTTGGACTATCAAAGTTAAAAAGCGAGCCCTTGGACTATGCAGGTTAACTAGCGGGCCCTTGGATTATCTAGGTTACCTAGATAGCACTTGGAGTATATAGGTTCCCTAGCGGGCACTTGGACTATCTAGGTTAACGAGCGGGCACTTGGACGGTCTAGGTTACATAGCGGGCACTTGGACTTCTAGGTTAACGTACGGGCACGTGTACTATGTATTTTGCCTAGCGGGCATTTAGACTATCTAAGTTAGGTAATGGGCACTTGGACTATCTAGGTTACCTAGCGGGCACTTGGACTATGTAGGTAACCTAGCGGGCACTTGGACTCTCTAGGTTACCTAGCGGGCACTTTGACTATCTAGGTTAACTAGCAGACCTTGGATTATGTAGGTTAAGTAGCGGGCCCTTGGACTATGTAGGTTACCTAGCGGGCACTTGGTCTATCTAGGTTTCCTAGCAGGCACTTGGAATATGTACATACCCTAGCGCGCACTTGGACTATCTAGGTTACCTAGCTGGCACTTGGACTATGTACGTCCCCTAGTGGGCACTTGGACTATCTAGGTTAACTAACGGGAACTAGGACTATCTAGGTTAACTAGCGGGCACTTGGACTATCTAGGTTACCTAGCAGGCACTTGGATTATGAAGGATCCCTAGCGGGCACTAGGACTATCTAGGTTAGGTTACGGGCACTTGGACTATCTAAGTAACCTAGCGGGAACTTGGACAATGTAGGTTCCCTAGCAGGCACTTGGGCTATCTAGGTTACCTAACGGGCACTTTCACTATCTAGGTTACCTAGCTGGCACTTGGACTATGTAGGTTAACTAGCAGGCACTTGGACGATCTAGGTTAACTAGCGGGCCCTTGGACTATGTAGGTTACCTAGCGGGCACTTGGACTATCTAGGTAACGAACGGGCACTTGGACTATGTAGGTTACCTAGCAGGCACTTGGACTATCTAGGTTAACGAACGGGCACTTGGACTATACGGGTAACCTAGCGGGCACTTGGATTGTCTAGGTTACATAGCGGGCACTTGGATTTCTAGGTTAACGAACGGGCACTTGGACTATGTATGTTGGCTAGCGGGCACTTGGAGTATCTATGTTAGGTAACGGGCACTTGGACTATCTAGGTTACCTAGCGGGAACTTGGAAAATGTAGGTTACCTAATGGGCACTTTGACTATCAAGGTTACCTAGCGGGCACTTGGACTATCTAGGTTAACTAGCGTTCCCTTGGATTATGTAGGTTCCCTATCGGGCACTTGGACTATGTAGGTTAACTAGCGGGCACTTGGACTGTCTAGGTTACCTAGCGGGCACTTGGATTATCTAGGTTAACGAACGATCACTTGGACTATGTAGGTTACCTAGCCGCCACTTGGACTATCTAGGTTAGGTAACAGGCACTTGAACTATCTAGGTTCCCTAGAGGGCACTTGTACTATCTAGGTTACCTAGCTGGCACTTGGACTATGTAGGTCAACTAGCGGGCCCTTGGACTACCTAGGTTAGGTAACGGGAATTTAGATTATGTAGGTTAACTAGGGGGCACTTGTAATATGTAGGTTAACTAGCGGACACTTGCACTATGTAGGTTAACTAGCGGGCCCATGGACTATGTAGGTTCACTAGCGGGCCCTAGGACTATCTAGGTTCCCTAAAGGGCACTTGGACTTTCTAGGTTACCTAGCGGGCACTTGGACTACGTAGGCTAAATATGGGGGCCCTTGGAAGATCTAGGTTACCTAGCGGGTACTAGAACTATCTAGGTTAACTAGCGGGCAGTTGCAGTATCTAAGTTACCTAGCCGGCATTTGGACTATGTACGTTCCCTAGCGGGCACTTGGACTATCTATGTTAACTAGCGGGCTCTTTAAATATGTAGGTTAACTAGCGGACACGTGCACTCTGCAGGTTAACTAGCAGGAACTTGGACTATCTAGGTTAACTAGCGGGCACTTGGATTATCTAGGTCAACTAGCGGGCCCTTCTACTATGTTGGTTAACTATCGAGCACTTGGAATATCTAGGTTAACTAGCGGGCACTTGGACTATCTAGGTTAACAAACGGGCACTTGGACTATGTAGGTATACTAGCGGGCACTTGGACAGTCTAGGTTACCTAGCAGGCACTTGGACTATCTAGGTTAACGAATGGGCACTTGGACTATGTAGGTTACCTAGCGGGCACTTGGACTATCTAGGTTAACTAGCGGGCACTTGGACTATCTAGGTTACCTAGCGGGCACTTGGACTATGTAGGTTACCTTGCGGGCACCTGGACTATCTAGGTTAACGAATGGGCACTTGGACTGTCTAGGATCCATAAAGGGTACTTGGACTATCTAGGTTAACTAGCAGACCTTGGGCTATGTAGGTTAACTAGCGGGAACTTGGACAATGTAGGTTACCTAGCAGGCACTTGGACTATCTAGGTTAACTAGCGGGCACTTGGACTATCTAGGTTACCTAGCGGGCACTTGGACTATCTAGGTTACCTAGCGGGCCCTTGGACTTCTAGGTTAACGAACGGGCACTTGGAATATGTATGTTGCCTAGAGGGCACTTGGACAATCTAGGTTAGGTAACGGGCACTTGGACTATCTAGGTTACCTAGCGGGAACTTGGACAATGTAGGTTACCTAGCAGGCACTTGGACTATCTAGGTTAACTAGCGGGCACTTGGACTATCTAGGTTACCTAGAGGGCACTTGGACTATCTAGGTTACCTAGCGGGCCCTTGGACTATCTATGTTAACTAGCAGACACTTGCACTACGTAGTTTACCTAGCAGGTACTTGGACTATCTAGGTTAACTAGCGTGCGCTTGGAGTGTGTAGGTTCCCTAGCGGGCATTTGGACTATATAGGTTACCAAGCGGGCACTTGGACTATCTAGGTTAACTAGCGGGCACTTGGACTATGTATGTTCCAGAGCAGGCAATTTGACAATGTAAGTTACCTAGTGGGCACTTGGACTATCTAGATTCCCTAAAGGGCACTTGGACTATCTAGGTTACCGAACGGGCACTTGGACTATCTAGGTTACCTAGCGGGGACTTGGACTATGTAGGTTAACTAGCGGACAATTGGACGATCTAGGTTAACTAGCGGACACTTGGACTATCTAGGTTAGCTAGCGGGCACTTTGACTATGTAGGTTAACTATCGGGCACTTGCACTCTCTAGGTTACCTAGCGGGCACTTGGACTATGTACCTTCCCTAGCGGGCACTTGGACTATCTAGGTTAACTAGCGGACACTTGCACTATGTAGGTTACCTAGCGGGCACTTGGATTATCTAGGTTAACTAGCGGGCACTTTGACTATGTAGGTTAACTAGCGGACACTTGGAAGATCTAGGTTAACTAACGGGCACTTGGAGTATCAAAGTTAACAAGCGAGCCCTTGGACTATCTAGGTTAACTGGCGGGCCCTTGGACTATCTAGGTTACCTAGATAGCACTTGGACTATATATGTTCCCTAGCGGTCACTTGGGCTATCTAGGTTAACTAGCGGACACTTGCACTATGTAGGTTAACTAGTGGGCACTTGGACTATCTAGGTTACCTAGCAGGCACTTGGACTATGTAGGTTAACTATCGGGCACATGCACTCTCTAGGTTACCTAGCGGGCACTTGGACTATGTACCTTCCCTAGCGGGCACTTGGACTATCTATGTTAACTAGCGGGCACTTGGACTATGTAGGTTACCTAGCAGACACTTGCCCTATGTAGGTTACCTAGCGGGCACTTGGACTATGTAGGTTAACTAGCGGGCACTTGGAAGATCTAGGTTAACTAACGGGCACTTGGAGTATCAAAGTTAACAAGCGAGCCCTTGGACTATCTAGGTTAACTGGCGGGCCCTTGGACTATCTAGGTTACCTAGATAGCACTTGGACTATATATGTTCCCTAGCGGGCACTTGGACTATCTAGGTTATCGAACGGGCACTTGGTCTATGCAGGTAACCTAGCGGGCACTTGGACTGTCTAGGTTACATAGCGGGCACTTGGACTTCTAGGTTAACGAACGGGCACTTGGAATATGTATGTTGCCAAGAGGGCACTTGGACAATCTAGGTTAGGTAACGGGCACTTGGACTATCTAGGTTACCTAGCGGGAACTTGGACAATGTAGGTTACCTAGCAGGCACTTGGACTATCTAGGTTAACTAGCGGGCACTTGGACTATCTAGGTTACCTAGCGGGCACTTGGACTATCTAGGTTACCTAGCGGGCCCTTGGACTATGTAGGTTACCTAGCGGGCACTTGGACTATCTAGGTTAACGAACGGGCACTTGGACTATGTAGGTAACCTAACGGGCACTTGAACTGTCTAGGTTACCTAGTAGGCACTTTGACTATCTAGGTTAACTAGCTGACCTTGGACTATGTAGGTTAACTAGCAGGCTCATGGACTATCTAGGCTTCCTAGCAGGCACTTGGACTATGTACATACCCTAGCGCGCACTTGGACTATCTATGTTACCTAGCGGGCACTTGGACTATGTACGTTCCCTAGCGGGCACTTGGACTAGCTATGTTAACTAGCGGGCACTTGAAATATGTAGGTTAACTAGCGGACACTTGCACTATGTAGGTTACCTAGCAGGCACTTGGACTATCTAGGTTAACTAGCGGGCACTTGGACTATCTAGGTTCACTAGCGTGCACTTGGATTATGTAGGTTCCTTAGCAGGCACTTAGACTATCTAGGTTGCCTAGCGGGCACTTGTACTATGTAGGTTAACTAGCGTGCCCTTGGACTATCTAGGTTACGTAGCGGGCACTTGGTATATAGGTTAACTAGTGGGCCCTTGGACTATCTAGGTTACCTAGTGGGCACTTGGACTATCTAGGTTACCTAGCGGGCCCTGGGACTATGTAGGTTAACTAGCGGGCTCTTGGACTATCTAGGTTTCCTAGCAGGCACTTGGAATATGTACATAACCTAGCGTGCACTTGGACTATCTAGGTTACCTAGTGGACACTTGGACTATGTAGGTCCCATAGTGGGCACTTGGACTATCTAGGTTAACTAACGGCACGAGGACTATCTAGGTTAACTAGCGGGCACTTGGACTATCTAGGTTAACTAGCGGGCCCATGGATTATGTAGGTTTACTAGCAGGCACTTGGACTATCTAGGTTAACTAGCGGGCCCTTGGACTATGTATTTTCCCTAGCGGGCATTTGGACTATTAAGGTTACCAAGCGGACACTTGGACTATGTAGGTTACCTAGCGGGCACTTGGACTATCTAGGTTACCTAGAAGGCACGTTGACTATCTAGGTTAAATAACGGGCACTTGGACTATGTAGGTTGCCTAGCGGGCACTTGGACTATGTAGGTTCCCTAGCGCGCACTTGGATCATGTAGCTTCCCTATCGGGCACTTGGACTATCTAGGTTAAAGAACGGGCACTTGGACTGTCTAGGTTACATAGCGGGCACTTGCACTTCTAGGTTAACGTACGGGCACTTGGACTATGTATTTTGCCTAGCGGGCACTTGGATTATCTAAGTTAGGTAATGGGCACTAGACTATCTAGGTTACCTAGCGGGAACTTGGACAATGTAGGTTACCCAATGGGCACTTGGACTATCTAGGTTAACTAGCGGGAACTTAGACTATCTAGGTTACCTAGCGGGCACTTGGACTATCTAGGTTACCTAGCGGTCCCTTGGACTATGTAGGTTACCTAGCGGGCACTTGGACTATGTAGGTAACCTAGCGGGCACTTGGACTGTCTAGGTTACCTAGCGGGCACTTTGACTATCTAGGTTATCTAGCAGACCTTGGACTATGTAGGTTAACTAGCGGGCCCTTGGACTATGTAGGTTAACTAGCGGGCACTTGGACTATCTAGGTTTCCTAGCAGGCACTTGGATTATGTACATACCCTAGCGCGCACTTGGTCTATCTAGGTTACCTAGCGGGAACTTGGACTATGTACGTCCCCTAGTGGGCACTTGGACTATCTAGGTTAACTAACAGGAACTAGGACTATCTAAGTTAACTAGCGGGCTTTGGACTATCTAGGTTACCTAGCAGGCACTTGGATTATGAAGGATCCCTAGCGGGCACTTGGACTATCTAGGTTAGGTTAAGGGCACTTGGACTATCTAGGTTACCCAGCGGGAACTTGGACAATGTAGGTTACCTAGCAGGCACTTGGGCTATCTAGTTTACCTAGCGGGCACTTGGACTATCTAGGTTACCTAGCGAGCACTTAGACTATCTAAGTTACCTAGCAGGCACTTTGACTATCTAGGTTAACTAACGGGCACTTGGACTAAGTAGGTTGCCTAGCGGGCACTTGGATTATGTAGGTTCCCTATCGGGCACTTGGACTATGTAGGTTAACTAGCGTGCACTTGGACTGTCTAGGTTACCTAGCGGGCACTTGGACTATGTAGGTTAACTAGAGGACACTTGGACGATCTAGGTAAACTAGCGGGCACTTGGACTATCAAAGTTAAAAAGCGAGCCCTTGGACTATGCAGGTTAACTAGCGGGCCCTTGGATTATCTAGGTTACCTAGATAGCACTTGGAGTATATAGGTTCCCTAGCGGGCACTTGGACTATCTAGGTTAACGAACGGGCACTTGGACGGTCTAGGTTACATAGCGGGCACTTGGACTTCTAGGTTAACGTACGGGCACGTGTACTATGTATTTTGCCTAGCGGGCATTTAGACTATCTAAGTTAGGTAATGGGCACTTGGACTATCTAGGTTACCTAGCGGGCACTTGGACTATGTAGGTAACCTAGCGGGCACTTGGACTCTCTAGGTTACCTAGCGGGCACTTTGACTATCTAGGTTAACTAGCAGACCTTGGATTATGTAGGTTAAGTAGCGGGCCCTTGGACTATGTAGGTTACCTAGCGGGCACTTGGTCTATCTAGGTTTCCTAGCAGGCACTTGGAATATGTACATACCCTAGCGCGCACTTGGACTATCTAGGTTACCTAGCTGGCACTTGGACTATGTACGTCCCCTAGTGGGCACTTGGACTATCTAGGTTAACTAACGGGAACTAGGACTATCTAGGTTAACTAGCGGGCACTTGGACTATCTAGGTTACCTAGCAGGCACTTGGATTATGAAGGATCCCTAGCGGGCACTAGGACTATCTAGGTTAGGTTACGGGCACTTGGACTATCTAAGTAACCTAGCGGGAACTTGGACAATGTAGGTTCCCTAGCAGGCACTTGGGCTATCTAGGTTACCTAACGGGCACTTTCACTATCTAGGTTACCTAGCTGGCACTTGGACTATGTAGGTTAACTAGCAGGCACTTGGACGATCTAGGTTAACTAGCGGGCCCTTGGACTATGTAGGTTACCTAGCGGGCACTTGGACTATCTAGGTAACGAACGGGCACTTGGACTATGTAGGTTACCTAGCAGGCACTTGGACTATCTAGGTTAACGAACGGGCACTTGGACTATACGGGTAACCTAGCGGGCACTTGGATTGTCTAGGTTACATAGCGGGCACTTGGATTTCTAGGTTAACGAACGGGCACTTGGACTATGTATGTTGGCTAGCGGGCACTTGGAGTATCTATGTTAGGTAACGGGCACTTGGACTATCTAGGTTACCTAGCGGGAACTTGGAAAATGTAGGTTACCTAATGGGCACTTTGACTATCAAGGTTACCTAGCGGGCACTTGGACTATCTAGGTTAACTAGCGTTCCCTTGGATTATGTAGGTTCCCTATCGGGCACTTGGACTATGTAGGTTAACTAGCGGGCACTTGGACTGTCTAGGTTACCTAGCGGGCACTTGGATTATCTAGGTTAACGAACGATCACTTGGACTATGTAGGTTACCTAGCCGCCACTTGGACTATCTAGGTTAGGTAACAGGCACTTGAACTATCTAGGTTCCCTAGAGGGCACTTGTACTATCTAGGTTACCTAGCTGGCACTTGGACTATGTAGGTCAACTAGCGGGCCCTTGGACTACCTAGGTTAGGTAACGGGAATTTAGATTATGTAGGTTAACTAGGGGGCACTTGTAATATGTAGGTTAACTAGCGGACACTTGCACTATGTAGGTTAACTAGCGGGCCCATGGACTATGTAGGTTCACTAGCGGGCCCTAGGACTATCTAGGTTCCCTAAAGGGCACTTGGACTTTCTAGGTTACCTAGCGGGCACTTGGACTACGTAGGCTAAATATGGGGGCCCTTGGAAGATCTAGGTTACCTAGCGGGTACTAGAACTATCTAGGTTAACTAGCGGGCAGTTGCAGTATCTAAGTTACCTAGCCGGCATTTGGACTATGTACGTTCCCTAGCGGGCACTTGGACTATCTATGTTAACTAGCGGGCTCTTTAAATATGTAGGTTAACTAGCGGACACGTGCACTCTGCAGGTTAACTAGCAGGAACTTGGACTATCTAGGTTAACTAGCGGGCACTTGGATTATCTAGGTCAACTAGCGGGCCCTTCTACTATGTTGGTTAACTATCGAGCACTTGGAATATCTAGGTTAACTAGCGGGCACTTGGACTATCGAGGTTAACAAACGGGCACTTGGACTATGTAGGTATCCTAGCGGGCACTTGGACAGTCTAGGTTACCTAGCAGGCACTTGGACTATCTAGGTTAACGAATGGGCACTTGGACTATGTAGGTTACCTAGCGGGCACTTGGACTATATAGGATCCCTATTGGACATTTGGACTACTTTGGTTACCTAGCGGGCACTTGGACAATCTAGGTTAACTAGCGGGCACTTGGACTATCTAGGTTACCTAGCTAGCACTTGGACTATATAGGTTCCCTAGCGGGCACTTGGACTATCTAGGTTAACTAGTGGGCACGTGGACTATGTATGTTCCAGAGCGGGCAATTTGACAATGTAGGTTACCTAGTGGGCACTTGGACTATCTAGATTCCCTAAAGGGCACTTGGACTATCTAGGTTACCGAACGGGCACTTGGACTATCTAGGTTACCTAGATAGCACTTGGACTATATAGGTTCCCTAGCGGGCACTTGGACTGTCTAGGTTAACGAACGGGCACTTGGACTATGCAGGTAACCTAGCGGGCACTTGGACTGTCTAGGTTATATAGCGGGCACTTGGACATCTAGGTTAACGAACGGGCACTTGGAATATGTATGTTGCCTAGAGGGCACTTGGACAATCTAGGTTAGGTAACGGACACTTGGACTATCTAGGTTACCTAGCGGGAACTTGGACAATGTAGGTTACCTAGCAGGCACTTGGACTATCTAGGTTAACTAGCGGGCACTTGGACTATCTAGGTTACCTAGCGGGCACTTGGACTATGTAGGTTACCTTGCGGGCACCTGGACTATCTAGGTTAACGAATGGGCACTTGGACTGTCTAGGATCCATAAAGGGTACTTGGACTATCTAGGTTAACTAGCAGACCTTGGACTATGTAGGTTAACTAGCGGGAACTTGGACAATGTAGGTTACCTAGCAGGCACTTGGACTATCTAGGTTAACTAGCGGGCACTTGGACTATCTAGGTTACCTAGCGGGCACTTGGACTATCTAGGTTACCTAGCGGGCCCTTGGACTTCTAGGTTAACGAACGGGCACTTGGAATATGTATGTTGCCTAGAGGGCACTTGGACAATCTAGGTTAGGTAACGGGCACTTGGACTATCTAGGTTACCTAGCGGGAACTTGGACAATGTAGGTTACCTAGCAGGCACTTGGACTATCTAGGTTAACTAGCGGGCACTTGGACTATCTAGGTTACCTAGAGGGCACTTGGACTATCTAGGTTACCTAGCGGGCCCTTGGACTATCTATGTTAACTAGCAGACACTTGCACTACGTAGTTTACCTAGCAGGTACTTGGACTATCTAGGTTAACTAGCGTGCGCTTGGAGTGTGTAGGTTCCCTAGCGGGCATTTGGACTATATAGGTTACCAAGCGGGCACTTGGACTATCTAGGTTAACTAGCGGGCACTTGGACTATGTATGTTCCAGAGCAGGCAATTTGACAATGTAAGTTACCTAGTGGGCACTTGGACTATCTAGATTCCCTAAAGGGCACTTGGATTATCTAGGTTACCGAACGGGCACTTGGACTATCTAGGTTACCTAGCGGGGACTTGGACTATCTAGGTTAACTAGCGGGCACTTTGACTATGTAGGTTAACTATCGGGCACTTGCACTCTCTAGGTTACCTAGCGGGCACTTGGACTATGTACCTTCCCTAGCGGGCACTTGGACTATCTAGGTTAACTAGCGGACACTTGCACTATGTAGGTTACCTAGCGGGCACTTGGATTATCTAGGTTAACTAGCGGGCACTTTGACTATGTAGGTTAACTAGCGGACACTTGGAAGATCTAGGTTAACTAACGGGCACTTGGAGTATCAAAGTTAACAAGCGAGCCCTTGGACTATCTAGGTTAACTGGCGGGCCCTTGGACTATCTAGGTTACCTAGATAGCACTTGGACTATATATGTTCCCTAGCGGTCACTTGGGCTATCTAGGTTAACTAGCGGACACTTGCACTATGTAGGTTAACTAGTGGGCACTTGGACTATCTAGGTTACCTAGCAGGCACTTGGACTATGTAGGTTAACTATCGGGCACATGCACTCTCTAGGTTACCTAGCGGGCACTTGGACTATGTACCTTCCCTAGCGGGCACTTGGACTATCTATGTTAACTAGCGGGCACTTGGACTATGTAGGTTACCTAGCAGACACTTGCTCTATGTAGGTTACCTAGCGGGCACTTGGACTATGTAGGTTAACTAGCGGGCACTTGGAAGATCTAGGTTAACTAACGGGCACTTGGAGTATCAAAGTTAACAAGCGAGCCCTTGGACTATCTAGGTTAACTGGCGGGCCCTTGGACTATCTAGGTTACCTAGATAGCACTTGGACTATATATGTTCCCTAGCGGGCACTTGGACTATCTAGGTTAACGAACGGGCACTTGGTCTATGCAGGTAACCTAGCGGGCACTTGGACTGTCTAGGTTACATAGCGGGCACTTGGACTTCTAGGTTAACGAACGGGCACTTGGAATATGTATGTTGCCAAGAGGGCACTTGGACAATCTAGGTTAGGTAACGGGCACTTGGACTATCTAGGTTACCTAGCGGGAACTTGGACAATGTAGGTTACCTAGCAGGCACTTGGACTATCTAGGTTAACTAGCGGGCACTTGGACTATCTAGGTTACCTAGCGGGCACTTGGACTATCTAGGTTACCTAGCGGGCCCTTGGACTATGTAGGTTACCTAGCGGGCACTTGGACTATCTAGGTTAACGAACGGGCACTTGGACTATGTAGGTAACCTAACGGGCACTTGAACTGTCTAGGTTACCTAGTAGGCACTTTGACTATCTAGGTTAACTAGCTGACCTTGGACTATGTAGGTTAACTAGCAGGCTCATGGACTATCTAGGCTTCCTAGCAGGCACTTGGACTATGTACATACCCTAGCGCGCACTTGGACTATCTATGTTACCTAGCGGGCACTTGGACTATGTACGTTCCCTAGCGGGCACTTGGACTAGCTATGTTAACTAGCGGGCACTTGAAATATGTAGGTTAACTAGCGGACACTTGCACTATGTAGGTTACCTAGCAGGCACTTGGACTATCTAGGTTAACTAGCGGGCACTTGGACTATCTAGGTTCACTAGCGTGCACTTGGATTATGTAGGTTCCTTAGCAGGCACTTAGACTATCTAGGTTGCCTAGCGGGCACTTGTACTATGTAGGTTAACTAGCGTGCCCTTGGACTATCTAGGTTACGTAGCGGGCACTTGGTATATAGGTTACCTAGCGGGCCCTGGGACTATGTAGGTTAACTAGCGGGCTCTTGGACTATCTAGGTTTCCTAGCAGGCGCTTGGAATATGTACATAACTTAGCGTGCACTTGGACTATCTAGGTTACCTAGTGGACACTTGGACTATGTAGGTCCCATAGTGGGCACTTGGACTATCTAGGTTAACTAACGGCACGAGGACTATCTAGGTTAACTAGCGGGCACTTGGACTATCTAGGTTAACTAGCGGGCCCATGGATTATGTAGGTTTACTAGCAGGCACTTGGACTATCTAGGTTAACTAGCGGGCCCTTGGACTATGTATTTTCCCTAGCGGGCATTTGGACTATTAAGGTTACCAAGCGGACACTTGGACTATGTAGGTTACCTAGCGGGCACTTGGACTATCTAGGTTACCTAGAAGGCACGTTGACTATCTAGGTTAAATAACGGGCACTTGGACTATGTAGGTTGCCTAGCGGGCACTTTGACTATGTAGGTTCCCTAGCGCGCACTTGGATCATGTAGCTTCCCTATCGGGCACTTGGACTATCTAGGTTAAAGAACGGGCACTTGGACTGTCTAGGTTACATAGCGGGCACTTGCACTTCTAGGTTAACGTACGGGCACTTGGACTATGTATTTTGCCTAGCGGGCACTTGGATTATCTAAGTTAGGTAATGGGCACTAGACTATCTAGGTTACCTAGCGGGAACTTGGACAATGTAGGTTACCCAATGGGCACTTGGACTATCTAGGTTAACTAGCGGGAACTTAGACTATCTAGGTTACCTAGCGGGCACTTGGACTATCTAGGTTACCTAGCGGTCCCTTGGACTATGTAGGTTACCTAGCGGGCACTTGGACTATGTAGGTAACCTAGCGGGCACTTGGACTGTCTAGGTTACCTAGCGGGCACTTTGACTATCTAGGTTAACTAGCAGACCTTGGACTATGTAGGTTAACTAGCGGGCCCTTGGACTATGTAGGTTAACTAGCGGGCACTTGGACTATCTAGGTTTCCTAGCAGGCACTTGGATTATGTACATACCCTAGCGCGCACTTGGTCTATCTAGGTTACCTAGCGGGAACTTGGACTATGTACGTCCCCTAGTGGGCACTTGGACTATCTAGGTTAACTAACAGGAACTAGGACTATCTAAGTTAACTAACGGGCTTTGGACTATCTAGGTTACCTAGCAGGCACTTGGATTATGAAGGATCCCTAGCGGGCACTTGGACTATCTAGGTTAGGTTAAGGGCACTTGGACTATCTAGGTTACCCAGCGGGAACTTGGACAATGTAGGTTACCTAGCAGGCACTTGGGCTATCTAGTTTACCTAGCGGGCACTTGGACTATCTAGGTTACCTAGCGAGCACTTAGACTATCTAAGTTACCTAGCAGGCACTTTGACTATCTAGGTTAACTAACGGGCACTTGGACTAAGTAGGTTGCCTAGCGGGCACTTGGATTATGTAGGTTCCCTATCGGGCACTTGGACTATGTAGGTTAACTAGCGTGCACTTGGACTGTCTAGGTTACCTAGCGGGCACTTGGACTATGTAGGTTAACTAGAGGACACTTGGACGATCTAGGTAAACTAGCGGGCACTTGGACTATCAAAGTTAAAAAGCGAGCCCTTGGACTATGCAGGTTAACTAGCGGGCCCTTGGATTATCTAGGTTACCTAGATAGCACTTGGAGTATATAGGTTCCCTAGCGGGCACTTGGACTATCTAGGTTAACGAACGGGCACTTGGACGGTCTAGGTTACATAGCGGGCACTTGGACTTCTAGGTTAACGTACGGGCACGTGTACTATGTATTTTGCCTAGCGGGCATTTAGACTATCTAAGTTAGGTAATGGGCACTTGGACTATCTAGGTTACCTAGCGGGCACTTGGACTATGTAGGTAACCTAGCGGGCACTTGGACTCTCTAGGTTACCTAGCGGGCACTTTGACTATCTAGGTTAACTAGCAGACCTTGGATTATGTAGGTTAAGTAGCGGGCCCTTGGACTATGTAGGTTACCTAGCGGGCACTTGGTCTATCTAGGTTTCCTAGCAGGCACTTGGAATATGTACATACCCTAGCGCGCACTTGGACTATCTAGGTTACCTAGCTGGCACTTGGACTATGTACGTCCCCTAGTGGGCACTTGGACTATCTAGGTTAACTAACGGGAACTAGGACTATCTAGGTTAACTAGCGGGCACTTGGACTATCTAGGTTACCTAGCAGGCACTTGGATTATGAAGGATCCCTAGCGGGCACTAGGACTATCTAGGTTAGGTTACGGGCACTTGGACTATCTAAGTAACCTAGCGGGAACTTGGACAATGTAGGTTCCCTAGCAGGCACTTGGGCTATCTAGGTTACCTAACGGGCACTTTCACTATCTAGGTTACCTAGCTGGCACTTGGACTATGTAGGTTAACTAGCAGGCACTTGGACGATCTAGGTTAACTAGCGGGCCCTTGGACTATGTAGGTTACCTAGCGGGCACTTGGACTATCTAGGTAACGAACGGGCACTTGGACTATGTAGGTTACCTAGCAGGCACTTGGACTATCTAGGTTAACGAACGGGCACTTGGACTATACGGGTAACCTAGCGGGCACTTGGATTGTCTAGGTTACATAGCGGGCACTTGGATTTCTAGGTTAACGAACGGGCACTTGGACTATGTATGTTGGCTAGCGGGCACTTGGAGTATCTATGTTAGGTAACGGGCACTTGGACTATGTAGGTTACCTAGCGGGAACTTGGAAAATGTAGGTTACCTAATGGGCACTTTGACTATCAAGGTTACCTAGCGGGCACTTGGACTATCTAGGTTAACTGGCGTTCCCTTGGATTATGTAGGTTCCCTATCGGGCACTTGGACTATGTAGGTTAACTAGCGGGCACTTGGACTGTCTAGGTTACCTAGCGGGCACTTGGATTATCTAGGTTAACGAACGATCACTTGGACTATGTAGGTTACCTAGCCGCCACTTGGACTATCTAGGTTAGGTAACAGGCACTTGAACTATCTAGGTTCCCTAGAGGGCACTTGTACTATCTAGGTTACCTAGCTGGCACTTGGACTATGTAGGTCAACTAGCGGGCCCTTGGACTACCTAGGTTAGGTAACGGGAATTTAGATTATGTAGGTTAACTAGGGGGCACTTGTAATATGTAGGTTAACTAGCGGACACTTGCACTATGTAGGTTAACTAGCGGGCCCATGGACTATGTAGGTTCACTAGCGGGCCCTAGGACTATCTAGGTTCCCTAAAGGGCACTTGGACTTTCTAGGTTACCTAGCGGGCACTTGGACTACGTAGGCTAAATATGGGGGCCCTTGGAAGATCTAGGTTACCTAGCGGGTACTAGAACTATCTAGGTTAACTAGCGGGCAGTTGCAGTATCTAAGTTACCTAGCCGGCATTTGGACTATGTACGTTCCCTAGCGGGCACTTGGACTATCTATGTTAACTAGCGGGCTCTTTAAATATGTAGGTTAACTAGCGGACACGTGCACTCTGCAGGTTAACTAGCAGGAACTTGGACTATCTAGGTTAACTAGCGGGCACTTGGATTATCTAGGTCAACTAGCGGGCCCTTCTACTATGTTGGTTAACTATCGAGCACTTGGAATATCTAGGTTAACTAGCGGGCACTTGGACTATCTAGGTTAACAAACGGGCACTTGGACTATGTAGGTATCCTAGCGGGCACTTGGACAGTCTAGGTTACCTAGCAGGCACTTGGACTATCTAGGTTAACGAATGGGCACTTGGACTATGTAGGTTACCTAGCGGGCACTTGGACTATCTAGGTTAACTAGCGGGCACTTGGACTATCTAGGTTACCTAGCGGGCACTTGGACTATGTAGGTTACCTTGCGGGCACCTGGACTATCTAGGTTAACGAATGGGCACTTGGACTGTCTAGGATCCATAAAGGGTACTTGGACTATCTAGGTTAACTAGCAGACCTTGGACTATGTAGGTTAACTAGCGGGAACTTGGACAATGTAGGTTACCTAGCAGGCACTTGGACTATCTAGGTTAACTAGCGGGCACTTGGACTATCTAGGTTACCTAGCGGGCACTTGGACTATCTAGGTTACCTAGCGGGCCCTTGGACTTCTAGGTTAACGAACGGGCACTTGGAATATGTATGTTGCCTAGAGGGCACTTGGACAATCTAGGTTAGGTAACGGGCACTTGGACTATCTAGGTTACCTAGCGGGAACTTGGACAATGTAGGTTACCTAGCAGGCACTTGGACTATCTAGGTTAACTAGCGGGCACTTGGACTATCTAGGTTACCTAGAGGGCACTTGGACTATCTAGGTTACCTAGCGGGCCCTTGGACTATCTATGTTAACTAGCAGACACTTGCACTACGTAGTTTACCTAGCAGGTACTTGGACTATCTAGGTTAACTAGCGTGCGCTTGGAGTGTGTAGGTTCCCTAGCGGGCATTTGGACTATATAGGTTACCAAGCGGGCACTTGGACTATCTAGGTTAACTAGCGGGCACTTGGACTATGTATGTTCCAGAGCAGGCAATTTGACAATGTAAGTTACCTAGTGGGCACTTGGACTATCTAGATTCCCTAAAGGGCACTTGGACTATCTAGGTTACCGAACGGGCACTTGGACTATCTAGGTTACCTAGCGGGGACTTGGACTATGTAGGTTAACTAGCGGACAATTGGACGATCTAGGTTAACTAGCGGACACTTGCACTATGTAGGTTACCTAGCGGGCACTTGGACTATCTAGGTTAACTAGCGGGCACTTTGACTATGTAGGTTAACTATCGGGCACTTGCACTCTCTAGGTTACCTAGCGGGCACTTGGACTATGTACCTTCCCTAGCGGGCACTTGGACTATCTAGGTTAACTAGCGGACACTTGCACTATGTAGGTTACCTAGCGGGCACTTGGATTATCTAGGTTAACTAGCGGGCACTTTGACTATGTAGGTTAACTAGCGGACACTTGGAAGATCTAGGTTAACTAACGGGCACTTGGAGTATCAAAGTTAACAAGCGAGCCCTTGGACTATCTAGGTTAACTGGCGGGCCCTTGGACTATCTAGGTTACCTAGATAGCACTTGGACTATATATGTTGCCTAGCGGTCACTTGGGCTATCTAGGTTAACTAGCGGACACTTGCACTATGTAGGTTAACTAGTGGGCACTTGGACTATCTAGGTTACCTAGCAGGCACTTGGACTATGTAGGTTAACTATCGGGCACATGCACTCTCTAGGTTACCTAGCGGGCACTTGGACTATGTACCTTCCCTAGCGGGCACTTGGACTATCTATGTTAACTAGCGGGCACTTGGACTATGTAGGTTACCTAGCAGACACTTGCCCTATGTAGGTTACCTAGCGGGCACTTGGACTATGTAGGTTAACTAGCGGGCACTTGGAAGATCTAGGTTAACTAACGGGCACTTGGAGTATCAAAGTTAACAAGCGAGCCCTTGGACTATCTAGGTTAACTGGCGGGCCCTTGGACTATCTAGGTTACCTAGATAGCACTTGGACTATATATGTTCCCTAGCGGGCACTTGGACTATCTAGGTTATCGAACGGGCACTTGGTCTATGCAGGTAACCTAGCGGGCACTTGGACTGTCTAGGTTACATAGCGGGCACTTGGACTTCTAGGTTAACGAACGGGCACTTGGAATATGTATGTTGCCAAGAGGGCACTTGGACAATCTAGGTTAGGTAACGGGCACTTGGACTATCTAGGTTACCTAGCGGGAACTTGGACAATGTAGGTTACCTAGCAGGCACTTGGACTATCTAGGTTAACTAGCGGGCACTTGGACTATCTAGGTTACCTAGCGGGCACTTGGACTATCTAGGTTACCTAGCGGGCCCTTGGACTATGTAGGTTACCTAGCGGGCACTTGGACTATCTAGGTTAACGAACGGGCACTTGGACTATGTAGGTAACCTAACGGGCACTTGAACTGTCTAGGTTGCCTAGTAGGCACTTTGACTATCTAGGTTAACTAGCTGACCTTGGACTATGTAGGTTAACTAGCAGGCTCATGGACTATCTAGGCTTCCTAGCAGGCACTTGGACTATGTACATACCCTAGCGCGCACTTGGACTATCTATGTTACCTAGCGGGCACTTGGACTATGTACGTTCCCTAGCGGGCACTTGGACTAGCTATGTTAACTAGCGGGCACTTGAAATATGTAGGTTAACTAGCGGACACTTGCACTATGTAGGTTACCTAGCAGGCACTTGGACTATCTAGGTTAACTAGCGGGCACTTGGACTATCTAGGTTCACTAGCGTGCACTTGGATTATGTAGGTTCCTTAGCAGGCACTTAGACTATCTAGGTTGCCTAGCGGGCACTTGTACTATGTAGGTTAACTAGCGTGCCCTTGGACTATCTAGGTTACGTAGCGGGCACTTGGTATATAGGTTAACTAGTGGGCCCTTGGACTATCTAGGTTACCTAGTGGGCACTTGGACTATCTAGGTTACCTAGCGGGCCCTGGGACTATGTAGGTTAACTAGCGGGCTCTTGGACTATCTAGGTTTCCTAGCAGGCACTTGGAATATGTACATAACCTAGCGTGCACTTGGACTATCTAGGTTACCTAGTGGACACTTGGACTATGTGGGTCCCATAGTGGGCACTTGGACTATCTAGGTTAACTAACGGCACGAGGACTATCTAGGTTAACTAGCGGGCACTTGGACTATCTAGGTTAACTAGCGGGCCCATGGATTATGTAGGTTTACTAGCAGGCACTTGGACTATCTAGGTTAACTAGCGGGCCCTTGGACTATGTATTTTCCCTAGCGGGCATTTGGACTATTAAGGTTACCAAGCGGACACTTGGACTATGTAGGTTACCTAGCGGGCACTTGGACTATCTAGGTTACCTAGAAGGCACGTTGACTATCTAGGTTAAATAACGGGCACTTGGACTATGTAGGTTGCCTAGCGGGCACTTTGACTATGTAGGTTCCCTAGCGCGCACTTGGATCATGTAGCTTCCCTATCGGGCACTTGGACTATCTAGGTTAAAGAACGGGCACTTGGACTGTCTAGGTTACATAGCGGGCACTTGCACTTCTAGGTTAACGTACGGGCACTTGGACTATGTATTTTGCCTAGCGGGCACTTGGATTATCTAAGTTAGGTAATGGGCACTAGACTATCTAGGTTACCTAGCGGGAACTTGGACAATGTAGGTTACCCAATGGGCACTTGGACTATCTAGGTTAACTAGCGGGAACTTAGACTATCTAGGTTACCTAGCGGCACTTGGACTATCTAGGTTACCTAGCGGTCCCTTGGACTATGTAGGTTACCTAGCGGGCACTTGGACTATGTAGGTAACCTAGCGGGCACTTGGACTGTCTAGGTTACCTAGCGGGCACTTTGACTATCTAGGTTAACTAGCAGACCTTGGACTATGTAGGTTAACTAGCGGGCCCTTGGACTATGTAGGTTAACTAGCGGGCACTTGGACTATCTAGGTTTCCTAGCAGGCACTTGGATTATGTACATACCCTAGCGCGCACTTGGTCTACTAGGTTACCTAGCGGGAACTTGGACTATGTACGTCCCCTAGTGGGCACTTGGACTATCTAGGTTAACTAACAGGAACTAGGACTATCTAAGTTAACTAGCGGGCTTTGGACTATCTAGGTTACCTAGCAGGCACTTGGATTATGAAGGATCCCTAGCGGGCACTTGGACTATCTAGGTTAGGTTAAGGGCACTTGGACTATCTAGGTTACCCAGCGGGAACTTCGACAATGTAGGTTACCTAGCAGGCACTTGGGCTATCTAGTTTACCTAGCGGGCACTTGGACTATCTAGGTTACCTAGCGAGCACTTAGACTATCTAAGTTACCTAGCAGGCACTTTGACTATCTAGGTTAACTAACGGGCACTTGGACTAAGTAGGTTGCCTAGCGGGCACTTGGATTATGTAGGTTCCCTATCGGGCACTTGGACTATGTAGGTTAACTAGCGTGCACTTGGACTGTCTAGGTTACCTAGCGGGCACTTGGACTATGTAGGTTAACTAGAGGACACTTGGACGATCTAGGTAAACTAGCGGGCACTTGGACTATCAAAGTTAAAAAGCGAGCCCTTGGACTATGCAGGTTAACTAGCGGGCCCTTGGATTATCTAGGTTACCTAGATAGCACTTGGAGTATATAGGTTCCCTAGCGGGCACTTGGACTATCTAGGTTAACGAACGGGCACTTGGACGGTCTAGGTTACATAGCGGGCACTTGGACTTCTAGGTTAACGTACGGGCACGTGTACTATGTATTTTGCCTAGCGGGCATTTAGACTATCTAAGTTAGGTAATGGGCACTTGGACTATCTAGGTTACCTAGCGGGCACTTGGACTATGTAGGTAACCTAGCGGGCACTTGGACTCTCTAGGTTACCTAGCGGGCACTTTGACTATCTAGGTTAACTAGCAGACCTTGGATTATGTAGGTTAAGTAGCGGGCCCTTGGACTATGTAGGTTACCTAGCGGGCACTTGGTCTATCTAGGTTTCCTAGCAGGCACTTGGAATATGTACATACCCTAGCGCGCACTTGGACTATCTAGGTTACCTAGCTGGCACTTGGACTATGTACGTCCCCTAGTGGGCACTTGGACTATCTAGGTTAACTAGCGGGCACTTGGACTATCTAGGTTACCTAGCAGGCACTTGGATTATGAAGGATCCCTAGCGGGCACTAGGACTATCTAGGTTAGGTTACGGGCACTTGGACTATCTAAGTAACCTAGCGGGAACTTGGACAATGTAGGTTCCCTAGCAGGCACTTGGGCTATCTAGGTTACCTAACGGGCATTTTCACTATCTAGGTTACCTAGCTGGCACTTGGACTATGTAGGTTAACTAGCAGGCACTTGGACGATCTAGGTTAACTAGCGGGCCCTTGGACTATGTAGGTTACCTAGCGGGCACTTGGACTATCTAGGTAACGAACGGGCACTTGGACTATGTAGGTTACCTAGCAGGCACTTGGACTATCTAGGTTAACGAACGGGCACTTGGACTATACGGGTAACCTAGCGGGCACTTGGATTGTCTAGGTTACATAGCGGGCACTTGGATTTCTAGGTTAACGAACGGGCACTTGGACTATGTATGTTGGCTAGCGGGCACTTGGAGTATCTATGTTAGGTAACGGGCACTTGGACTATCTAGGTTACCTAGCGGGAACTTGGAAAATGTAGGTTACCTAATGGGCACTTTGACTATCAAGGTTACCTAGCGGGCACTTGGACTATCTAGGTTAACTAGCGTTCCCTTGGATTATGTAGGTTCCCTATCGGGCACTTGGACTATGTAGGTTAACTAGCGGGCACTTGGACTGTCTAGGTTACCTAGCGGGCACTTGGATTATCTAGGTTAACGAACGATCACTTGGACTATGTAGGTTACCTAGCCGCCACTTGGACTATCTAGGTTAGGTAACAGGCACTTGAACTATCTAGGTTCCCTAGAGGGCACTTGTACTATCTAGGTTACCTAGCTGGCACTTGGACTATGTAGGTCAACTAGCGGGCCCTTGGACTACCTAGGTTAGGTAACGGGAATTTAGATTATGTAGGTTAACTAGGGGGCACTTGTAATATGTAGGTTAACTAGCGGACACTTGCACTATGTAGGTTAACTAGCGGGCCCATGGACTATGTAGGTTCACTAGCGGGCCCTAGGACTATCTAGGTTCCCTAAAGGGCACTTGGACTTTCTAGGTTACCTAGCGGGCACTTGGACTACGTAGGCTAAATATGGGGGCCCTTGGAAGATCTAGGTTACCTAGCGGGTACTAGAACTATCTAGGTTAACTAGCGGGCAGTTGCAGTATCTAAGTTACCTAGCCGGCATTTGGACTATGTACGTTCCCTAGCGGGCACTTGGACTATCTATGTTAACTAGCGGGCTCTTTAAATATGTAGGTTAACTAGCGGACACGTGCACTCTGCAGGTTAACTAGCAGGAACTTGGACTATCTAGGTTAACTAGCGGGCACTTGGATTATCTAGGTCAACTAGCGGGCCCTTCTACTATGTTGGTTAACTATCGAGCACTTGGAATATCTAGGTTAACTAGCGGGCACTTGGACTATCTAGGTTAACAAACGGGCACTTGGACTATGTAGGTATCCTAGCGGGCACTTGGACAGTCTAGGTTACCTAGCAGGCACTTGGACTATCTAGGTTAACGAATGGGCACTTGGACTATGTAGGTTACCTAGCGGGCACTTGGACTATATAGGATCCCTATTGGACATTTGGACTACTTTGGTTACCTAGCGGGCACTTGGACAATCTAGGTTAACTAGTGGGCACTTGGACTATCTAGGTTACCTAGCTAGCACTTGGACTATATAGGTTCCCTAGCGGGCACTTGGACTATCTAGGTTAACTAGTGGGCACGTGGACTATGTATGTTCCAGAGCGGGCAATTTGACAATGTAGGTTACCTAGTGGGCACTTGGACTATCTAGATTCCCTAAAGGGCACTTGGACTATCTAGGTTACCGAACGGGCACTTGGACTATCTAGGTTACCTAGATAGCACTTGGACTATATAGGTTCCCTAGCGGGCACTTGGACTATCTAGGTTAACGAACGGGCACTTGGACTATGCAGGTAACCTAGCGGGCACTTGGACTGTCTAGGTTATATAGCGGGCACTTGGACATCTAGGTTAACGAACGGGCACTTGGAATATGTATGTTGCCTAGAGGGCACTTGGACAATCTAGGTTAGGTAACGGACACTTGGACTATCTAGGTTACCTAGCGGGAACTTGGACAATGTAGGTTACCTAGCAGGCACTTGGACTATCTAGGTTAACTAGCGGGCACTTGGACTATCTAGGTTACCTAGCGGGCACTTGGACTATGTAGGTTACCTTGCGGGCACCTGGACTATCTAGGTTAACGAATGGGCACTTGGACTGTCTAGGATCCATAAAGGGTACTTGGAGTATCTAGGTTAACTAGCAGACCTTGGACTATGTAGGTTAACTAGCGGGAACTTGGACAATGTAGGTTACCTAGCAGGCACTTGGACTATCTAGGTTAACTAGCGGGCACTTGGACTATCTAGGTTACCTAGCGGGCACTTGGACTATCTAGGTTACCTAGCGGGCCCTTGGACTTCTAGGTTAACGAACGGGCACTTGGAATATGTATGTTGCCTAGAGGGCACTTGGACAATCTAGGTTAGGTAACGGGCACTTGGACTATCTAGGTTACCTAGCGGGAACTTGGACAATGTAGGTTACCTAGCAGGCACTTGGACTATCTAGGTTAACTAGCGGGCACTTGGACTATCTAAGTTACCTAGAGGGCACTTGGACTATCTAGGTTACCTAGCGGGCCCTTGGACTATCTATGTTAACTAGCAGACACTTGCACTACGTAGTTTACCTAGCAGGTACTTGGACTATCTAGGTTAACTAGCGTGCGCTTGGAGTGTGTAGGTTCCCTAGCGGGCATTTGGACTATATAGGTTACCAAGCGGGCACTTGGACTATCTAGGTTGCCTAGCGGGCACTTGTACTATGTAGGTTAACTAGCGTGCCCTTGGACTATCTAGGTTACGTAGCGGGCACTTGGTATATAGGTTACCTAGCGGGCCCTGGGACTATGTAGGTTAACTAGCGGGCTCTTGGACTATCTAGGTTTCCTAGCAGGCACTTGGAATATGTACATAACCTAGCGTGCACTTGGACTATCTAGGTTACCTAGTGGACACTTGGACTATGTAGGTCCCATAGTGGGCACTTGGACTATCTAGGTTAACTAACGGCACGAGGACTATCTAGGTTAACTAGCGGGCACTTGGACTATCTAGGTTAACTAGCGGGCCCATGGATTATGTAGGTTTACTAGCAGGCACTTGGACTATCTAGGTTAACTAGCGGGCCCTTGGACTATGTATTTTCCCTAGCGGGCATTTGGACTATTAAGGTTACCAAGCGGACACTTGGACTATGTAGGTTACCTAGCGGGCACTTGGACTATCTAGGTTACCTAGAAGGCACGTTGACTATCTAGGTTAAATAACGGGCACTTGGACTATGTAGGTTGCCTAGCGGGCACTTGGACTATGTAGGTTCCCTAGCGCGCACTTGGATCATGTAGCTTCCCTATCGGGCACTTGGACTATCTAGGTTAAAGAACGGGCACTTGGACTGTCTAGGTTACATAGCGGGCACTTGCACTTCTAGGTTAACGTACGGGCACTTGGACTATGTATTTTGCCTAGCGGGCACTTGGATTATCTAAGTTAGGTAATGGGCACTAGACTATCTAGGTTACCTAGCGGGAACTTGGACAATGTAGGTTACCCAATGGGCACTTGGACTATCTAGGTTAACTAGCGGGAACTTAGACTATCTAGGTTACCTAGCGGGCACTTGGACTATCTAGGTTACCTAGCGGTCCCTTGGACTATGTAGGTTACCTAGCGGGCACTTGGACTATGTAGGTAACCTAGCGGGCACTTGGACTGTCTAGGTTACCTAGCGGGCACTTTGACTATCTAGGTTAACTAGCAGACCTTGGACTATGTAGGTTAACTAGCGGGCCCTTGGACTATGTAGGTTAACTAGCGGGCACTTGGACTATCTAGGTTTCCTAGCAGGCACTTGGATTATGTACATACCCTAGCGCGCACTTGGTCTATCTAGGTTACCTAGCGGGAACTTGGACTATGTACGTCCCCTAGTGGGCACTTGGACTATCTAGGTTAACTAACAGGAACTAGGACTATCTAAGTTAACTAACGGGCTTTGGACTATCTAGGTTACCTAGCAGGCACTTGGATTATGAAGGATCCCTAGCGGGCACTTGGACTATCTAGGTTAGGTTAAGGGCACTTGGACTATCTAGGTTACCCAGCGGGAACTTGGACAATGTAGGTTACCTAGCAGGCACTTGGGCTATCTAGTTTACCTAGCGGGCACTTGGACTATCTAGGTTACCTAGCGAGCACTTAGACTATCTAAGTTACCTAGCAGGCACTTTGACTATCTAGGTTAACTAACGGGCACTTGGACTAAGTAGGTTGCCTAGCGGGCACTTGGATTATGTAGGTTCCCTATCGGGCACTTGGACTATGTAGGTTAACTAGCGTGCACATGGACTGTCTAGGTTACCTAGCGGGCACTTGGACTATGTAGGTTAACTAGAGGACACTTGGACGATCTAGGTAAACTAGCGGGCACTTGGACTATCAAAGTTAAAAAGCGAGCCCTTGGACTATGCAGGTTAACTAGCGGGCCCTTGGATTATCTAGGTTACCTAGATAGCACTTGGAGTATATAGGTTCCCTAGCGGGCACTTGGACTATCTAGGTTAACGAACGGGCACTTGGACGGTCTAGGTTACATAGCGGGCACTTGGACTTCTAGGTTAACGTACGGGCACGTGTACTATGTATTTTGCCTAGCGGGCATTTAGACTATCTAAGTTAGGTAATGGGCACTTGGACTATCTAGGTTACCTAGCGGGCACTTGGACTATGTAGGTAACCTAGCGGGCACTTGGACTCTCTAGGTTACCTAGCGGGCACTTTGACTATCTAGGTTAACTAGCAGACCTTGGATTATGTAGGTTAAGTAGCGGGCCCTTGGACTATGTAGGTTACCTAGCGGGCACTTGGTCTATCTAGGTTTCCTAGCAGGCACTTGGAATATGTACATACCCTAGCGCGCACTTGGACTATCTAGGTTACCTAGCTGGCACTTGGACTATGTACGTCCCCTAGTGGGCACTTGGACTATCTAGGTTAACTAACGGGAACTAGGACTATCTAGGTTAACTAGCGGGCACTTGGACTATCTAGGTTACCTAGCAGGCACTTGGATTATGAAGGATCCCTAGCGGGCACTAGGACTATCTAGGTTAGGTTACGGGCACTTGGACTATCTAAGTAACCTAGCGGGAACTTGGACAATGTAGGTTCCCTAGCAGGCACTTGGGCTATCTAGGTTACCTAACGGGCACTTTCACTATCTAGGTTACCTAGCTGGCACTTGGACTATGTAGGTTAACTAGCAGGCACTTGGACGATCTAGGTTAACTAGCGGGCCCTTGGACTATGTAGGTTACCTAGCGGGCACTTGGACTATCTAGGTAACGAACGGGCACTTGGACTATGTAGGTTACCTAGCAGGCACTTGGACTATCTAGGTTAACGAACGGGCACTTGGACTATACGGGTAACCTAGCGGGCACTTGGATTGTCTAGGTTACATAGCGGGCACTTGGATTTCTAGGTTAACGAACGGGCACTTGGACTATGTATGTTGGCTAGCGGGCACTTGGAGTATCTATGTTAGGTAACGGGCACTTGGACTATCTAGGTTACCTAGCGGGAACTTGGAAAATGTAGGTTACCTAATGGGCACTTTGACTATCAAGGTTACCTAGCGGGCACTTGGACTATCTAGGTTAACTGGCGTTCCCTTGGATTATGTAGGTTCCCTATCGGGCACTTGGACTATGTAGGTTAACTAGCGGGCACTTGGACTGTCTAGGTTACCTAGCGGGCACTTGGATTATCTAGGTTAACGAACGATCACTTGGACTATGTAGGTTACCTAGCCGCCACTTGGACTATCTAGGTTAGGTAACAGGCACTTGAACTATCTAGGTTCCCTAGAGGGCACTTGTACTATCTAGGTTACCTAGCTGGCACTTGGACTATGTAGGTCAACTAGCGGGCCCTTGGACTACCTAGGTTAGGTAACGGGAATTTAGATTATGTAGGTTAACTAGGGGGCACTTGTAATATGTAGGTTAACTAGCGGACACTTGCACTATGTAGGTTAACTAGCGGGCCCATGGACTATGTAGGTTCACTAGCGGGCCCTAGGACTATCTAGGTTCCCTAAAGGGCACTTGGACTTTCTAGGTTACCTAGCGGGCACTTGGACTACGTAGGCTAAATATGGGGGCCCTTGGAAGATCTAGGTTACCTAGCGGGTACTAGAACTATCTAGGTTAACTAGCGGGCAGTTGCAGTATCTAAGTTACCTAGCCGGCATTTGGACTATGTACGTTCCCTAGCGGGCACTTGGACTATCTATGTTAACTAGCGGGCTCTTTAAATATGTAGGTTAACTAGCGGACACGTGCACTCTGCAGGTTAACTAGCAGGAACTTGGACTATCTAGGTTAACTAGCGGGCACTTGGATTATCTAGGTCAACTAGCGGGCCCTTCTACTATGTTGGTTAACTATCGAGCACTTGGAATATCTAGGTTAACTAGCGGGCACTTGGACTATCTAGGTTAACAAACGGGCACTTTGACTATGTAGGTATACTAGCGGGCACTTGGACAGTCTAGGTTACCTAGCAGGCACTTGGACTATCTAGGTTAACGAATGGGCACTTGGACTATGTAGGTTACCTAGCGGGCACTTGGACTATCTAGGTTAACTAGCGGGCACTTGGACTATCTAGGTTACCTAGCGGGCACTTGGACTATGTAGGTTACCTTGCGGGCACCTGGACTATCTAGGTTAACGAATGGGCACTTGGACTGTCTAGGATCCATAAAGGGTACTTGGACTATCTAGGTTAACTAGCAGACCTTGGACTATGTAGGTTAACTAGCGGGAACTTGGACAATGTAGGTTACCTAGCAGGCACTTGGACTATCTAGGTTAACTAGCGGGCACTTGGACTATCTAGGTTACCTAGCGGGCACTTGGACTATCTAGGTTACCTAGCGGGCCCTTGGACTTCTAGGTTAACGAACGGGCACTTGGAATATTTATGTTGCCTAGAGGGCACTTGGACAATCTAGGTTAGGTAACGGGCACTTGGACTATCTAGGTTACCTAGCGGGAACTTGGACAATGTAGGTTACCTAGCAGGCACTTGGACTATCTAGGTTAACTAGCGGGCACTTGGACTATCTAGGTTACCTAGAGGGCACTTGGACTATCTAGGTTACCTAGCGGGCCCTTGGACTATCTATGTTAACTAGCAGACACTTGCACTACGTAGTTTACCTAGCAGGTACTTGGACTATCTAGGTTAACTAGCGTGCGCTTGGAGTGTGTAGGTTCCCTAGCGGGCATTTGGACTATATAGGTTACCAAGCGGGCACTTGGACTATCTAGGTTAACTAGCGGGCACTTGGACTATGTATGTTCCAGAGCAGGCAATTTGACAATGTAAGTTACCTAGTGGGCACTTGGACTATCTAGATTCCCTAAAGGGCACTTGGACTATCTAGGTTACCGAACGGGCACTTGGACTATCTAGGTTACCTAGCGGGGACTTGGACTATGTAGGTTAACTAGCGGACAATTGGACGATCTAGGTTAACTAGCGGACACTTGCACTATGTAGGTTACCTAGCGGGCACTTGGACTATCTAGGTTAACTAGCGGGCACTTTGACTATGTAGGTTAACTATCGGGCACTTGCACTCTCTAGGTTACCTAGCGGGCACTTGGACTATGTACCTTCCCTAGCGGGCACTTGGACTATCTAGGTTAACTAGCGGCACTTGCACTATGTAGGTTACCTAGCGGGCACTTGGATTATCTAGGTTAACTAGCGGGCACTTTGACTATGTAGGTTAACTAGCGGACACTTGGAAGATCTAGGTTAACTAACGGGCACTTGGAGTATCAAAGTTAACAAGCGAGCCCTTGGACTATCTAGGTTAACTGGCGGGCCCTTGGACTATCTAGGTTACCTAGATAGCACTTGGACTATATATGTTCCCTAGCGGTCACTTGGGCTATCTAGGTTAACTAGCGGACACTTGCACTATGTAGGTTAACTAGTGGGCACTTGGACTATCTAGGTTACCTAGCAGGCACTTGGACTATGTAGGTTAACTATCGGGCACATGCACTCTCTAGGTTACCTAGCGGGCACTTGGACTATGTACCTTCCCTAGCGGGCACTTGGACTATCTATGTTAACTAGCGGGCACTTGGACTATGTAGGTTACCTAGCAGACACTTGCCCTATGTAGGTTACCTAGCGGGCACTTGGACTATGTAGGTTAACTAGCGGGCACTTGGAAGATCTAGGTTAACTAACGGGCACTTGGAGTATCAAAGTTAACAAGCGAGCCCTTGGACTATCTAGGTTAACTGGCGGGCCCTTGGACTATCTAGGTTACCTAGATAGCACTTGGACTATATATGTTCCCTAGCGGGCACTTGGACTATCTAGGTTATCGAACGGGCACTTGGTCTATGCAGGTAACCTAGCGGGCACTTGGACTGTCTAGGTTACATAGCGGGCACTTGGACTTCTAGGTTAACGAACGGGCACTTGGAATATGTATGTTGCCAAGAGGGCACTTGGACAATCTAGGTTAGGTAACGGGCACTTGGACTATCTAGGTTACCTAGCGGGAACTTGGACAATGTAGGTTACCTAGCAGGCACTTGGACTATCTAGGTTAACTAGCGGGCACTTGGACTATCTAGGTTACCTAGCGGGCACTTGGACTATCTAGGTTACCTAGCGGGCCCTTGGACTATGTAGGTTACCTAGCGGGCACTTGGACTATCTAGGTTAACGAACGGGCACTTGGACTATGTAGGTAACCTAACGGGCACTTGAACTGTCTAGGTTGCCTAGTAGGCACTTTGACTATCTAGGTTAACTAGCTGACCTTGGACTATGTAGGTTAACTAGCAGGCTCATGGACTATCTAGGCTTCCTAGCAGGCACTTGGACTATGTACATACCCTAGCGCGCACTTGGACTATCTATGTTACCTAGCGGGCACTTGGACTATGTACGTTCCCTAGCGGGCACTTGGACTAGCTATGTTAACTAGCGGGCACTTGAAATATGTAGGTTAACTAGCGGACACTTGCACTATGTAGGTTACCTAGCAGGCACTTGGACTATCTAGGTTAACTAGCGGGCACTTGGACTATCTAGGTTCACTAGCGTGCACTTGGATTATGTAGGTTCCTTAGCAGGCACTTAGACTATCTAGGTTGCCTAGCGGGCACTTGTACTATGTAGGTTAACTAGCGTGCCCTTGGACTATCTAGGTTACGTAGCGGGCACTTGGTATATAGGTTAACTAGTGGGCCCTTGGACTATCTAGGTTACCTAGTGGGCACTTGGACTATCTAGGTTACCTAGCGGGCCCTGGGACTATGTAGGTTAACTAGCGGGCTCTTGGACTATCTAGGTTTCCTAGCAGGCACTTGGAATATGTACATAACCTAGCGTGCACTTGGACTATCTAGGTTACCTAGTGGACACTTGGACTATGTGGGTCCCATAGTGGGCACTTGGACTATCTAGGTTAACTAACGGCACGAGGACTATCTAGGTTAACTAGCGGGCACTTGGACTATCTAGGTTAACTAGCGGGCCCATGGATTATGTAGGTTTACTAGCAGGCACTTGGACTATCTAGGTTAACTAGCGGGCCCTTGGACTATGTATTTTCCCTAGCGGGCATTTGGACTATTAAGGTTACCAAGCGGACACTTGGACTATGTAGGTTACCTAGCGGGCACTTGGACTATCTAGGTTACCTAGAAGGCACGTTGACTATCTAGGTTAAATAACGGGCACTTGGACTATGTAGGTTGCCTAGCGGGCACTTTGACTATGTAGGTTCCCTAGCGCGCACTTGGATCATGTAGCTTCCCTATCGGGCACTTGGACTATCTAGGTTAAAGAACGGGCACTTGGACTGTCTAGGTTACATAGCGGGCACTTGCACTTCTAGGTTAACGTACGGGCACTTGGACTATGTATTTTGCCTAGCGGGCACTTGGATTATCTAAGTTAGGTAATGGGCACTAGACTATCTAGGTTACCTAGCGGGAACTTGGACAATGTAGGTTACCCAATGGGCACTTGGACTATCTAGGTTAACTAGCGGGAACTTAGACTATCTAGGTTACCTAGCGGCACTTGGACTATCTAGGTTACCTAGCGGTCCCTTGGACTATGTAGGTTACCTAGCGGGCACTTGGACTATGTAGGTAACCTAGCGGGCACTTGGACTGTCTAGGTTACCTAGCGGGCACTTTGACTATCTAGGTTAACTAGCAGACCTTGGACTATGTAGGTTAACTAGCGGGCCCTTGGACTATGTAGGTTAACTAGCGGGCACTTGGACTATCTAGGTTTCCTAGCAGGCACTTGGATTATGTACATACCCTAGCGCGCACTTGGTCTATCTAGGTTACCTAGCGGGAACTTGGACTATGTACGTCCCCTAGTGGGCACTTGGACTATCTAGGTTAACTAACAGGAACTAGGACTATCTAAGTTAACTAGCGGGCTTTGGACTATCTAGGTTACCTAGCAGGCACTTGGATTATGAAGGATCCCTAGCGGGCACTTGGACTATCTAGGTTAGGTTAAGGGCACTTGGACTATCTAGGTTACCCAGCGGGAACTTGGACAATGTAGGTTACCTAGCAGGCACTTGGGCTATCTAGTTTACCTAGCGGGCACTTGGACTATCTAGGTTACCTAGCGAGCACTTAGACTATCTAAGTTACCTAGCAGGCACTTTGACTATCTAGGTTAACTAACGGGCACTTGGACTAAGTAGGTTGCCTAGCGGGCACTTGGATTATGTAGGTTCCCTATCGGGCACTTGGACTATGTAGGTTAACTAGCGTGCACATGGACTGTCTAGGTTACCTAGCGGGCACTTGGACTATGTAGGTTAACTAGAGGACACTTGGACGATCTAGGTAAACTAGCGGGCACTTGGACTATCAAAGTTAAAAAGCGAGCCCTTGGACTATGCAGGTTAACTAGCGGGCCCTTGGATTATCTAGGTTACCTAGATAGCACTTGGAGTATATAGGTTCCCTAGCGGGCACTTGGACTATCTAGGTTAACGAACGGGCACTTGGACGGTCTAGGTTACATAGCGGGCACTTGGACTTCTAGGTTAACGTACGGGCACGTGTACTATGTATTTTGCCTAGCGGGCATTTAGACTATCTAAGTTAGGTAATGGGCACTTGGACTATCTAGGTTACCTAGCGGGCACTTGGACTATGTAGGTAACCTAGCGGGCACTTGGACTCTCTAGGTTACCTAGCGGGCACTTTGACTATCTAGGTTAACTAGCAGACCTTGGATTATGTAGGTTAAGTAGCGGGCCCTTGGACTATGTAGGTTACCTAGCGGGCACTTGGTCTATCTAGGTTTCCTAGCAGGCACTTGGAATATGTACATACCCTAGCGCGCACTTGGACTATCTAGGTTACCTAGCTGGCACTTGGACTATGTACGTCCCCTAGTGGGCACTTGGACTATCTAGGTTAACTAGCGGGCACTTGGACTATCTAGGTTACCTAGCAGGCACTTGGATTATGAAGGATCCCTAGCGGGCACTAGGACTATCTAGGTTAGGTTACGGGCACTTGGACTATCTAAGTAACCTAGCGGGAACTTGGACAATGTAGGTTCCCTAGCAGGCACTTGGGCTATCTAGGTTACCTAACGGGCACTTTCACTATCTAGGTTACCTAGCTGGCACTTGGACTATGTAGGTTAACTAGCAGGCACTTGGACGATCTAGGTTAACTAGCGGGCCCTTGGACTATGTAGGTTACCTAGCGGGCACTTGGACTATCTAGGTAACGAACGGGCACTTGGACTATGTAGGTTACCTAGCAGGCACTTGGACTATCTAGGTTAACGAACGGGCACTTGGACTATACGGGTAACCTAGCGGGCACTTGGATTGTCTAGGTTACATAGCGGGCACTTGGATTTCTAGGTTAACGAACGGGCACTTGGACTATGTATGTTGGCTAGCGGGCACTTGGAGTATCTATGTTAGGTAACGGGCACTTGGACTATCTAGGTTACCTAGCGGGAACTTGGAAAATGTAGGTTACCTAATGGGCACTTTGACTATCAAGGTTACCTAGCGGGCACTTGGACTATCTAGGTTAACTAGCGTTCCCTTGGATTATGTAGGTTCCCTATCGGGCACTTGGACTATGTAGGTTAACTAGCGGGCACTTGGACTGTCTAGGTTACCTAGCGGGCACTTGGATTATCTAGGTTAACGAACGATCACTTGGACTATGTAGGTTACCTAGCCGCCACTTGGACTATCTAGGTTAGGTAACAGGCACTTGAACTATCTAGGTTCCCTAGAGGGCACTTGTACTATCTAGGTTACCTAGCTGGCACTTGGACTATGTAGGTCAACTAGCGGGCCCTTGGACTACCTAGGTTAGGTAACGGGAATTTAGATTATGTAGGTTAACTAGGGGGCACTTGTAATATGTAGGTTAACTAGCGGACACTTGCACTATGTAGGTTAACTAGCGGGCCCATGGACTATGTAGGTTCACTAGCGGGCCCTAGGACTATCTAGGTTCCCTAAAGGGCACTTGGACTTTCTAGGTTACCTAGCGGGCACTTGGACTACGTAGGCTAAATATGGGGGCCCTTGGAAGATCTAGGTTACCTAGCGGGTACTAGAACTATCTAGGTTAACTAGCGGGCAGTTGCAGTATCTAAGTTACCTAGCCGGCATTTGGACTATGTACGTTCCCTAGCGGGCACTTGGACTATCTATGTTAACTAGCGGGCTCTTTAAATATGTAGGTTAACTAGCGGACACGTGCACTCTGCAGGTTAACTAGCAGGAACTTGGACTATCTAGGTTAACTAGCGGGCACTTGGATTATCTAGGTCAACTAGCAGGCCCTTCTACTATGTTGGTTAACTATCGAGCACTTGGAATATCTAGGTTAACTAGCGGGCACTTGGACTATCTAGGTTAACAAACGGGCACTTGGACTATGTAGGTATCCTAGCGGGCACTTGGACAGTCTAGGTTACCTAGCAGGCACTTGGACTATCTAGGTTAACGAATGGGCACTTGGACTATGTAGGTTACCTAGCGGGCACTTGGACTATATAGGATCCCTATTGGACATTTGGACTACTTTGGTTACCTAGCGGGCACTTGGACAATCTAGGTTAACTAGTGGGCACTTGGACTATCTAGGTTACCTAGCTAGCACTTGGACTATATAGGTTCCCTAGCGGGCACTTGGACTATCTAGGTTAACTAGTGGGCACGTGGACTATGTATGTTCCAGAGCGGGCAATTTGACAATGTAGGTTACCTAGTGGGCACTTGGACTATCTAGATTCCCTAAAGGGCACTTGGACTATCTAGGTTACCGAACGGGCACTTGGACTATCTAGGTTACCTAGATAGCACTTGGACTATATAGGTTCCCTAGCGGGCACTTGGACTATCTAGGTTAACGAACGGGCACTTGGACTATGCAGGTAACCTAGCGGGCACTTGGACTGTCTAGGTTATATAGCGGGCACTTGGACATCTAGGTTAACGAACGGGCACTTGGAATATGTATGTTGCCTAGAGGGCACTTGGACAATCTAGGTTAGGTAACGGACACTTGGACTATCTAGGTTACCTAGCGGGAACTTGGACAATGTAGGTTACCTAGCAGGCACTTGGACTATCTAGGTTAACTAGCGGGCACTTGGACTATCTAGGTTACCTAGCGGGCACTTGGACTATGTAGGTTACCTTGCGGGCACCTGGACTATCTAGGTTAACGAATGGGCACTTGGACTGTCTAGGATCCATAAAGGGTACTTGGACTATCTAGGTTAACTAGCAGACCTTGGACTATGTAGGTTAACTAGCGGGAACTTGGACAATGTAGGTTACCTAGCAGGCACTTGGACTATCTAGGTTAACTAGCGGGCACTTGGACTATCTAGGTTACCTAGCGGGCACTTGGACTATCTAGGTTACCTAGCGGGCCCTTGGACTTCTAGGTTAACGAACGGGCACTTGGAATATGTATGTTGCCTAGAGGGCACTTGGACAATCTAGGTTAGGTAACGGGCACTTGGACTATCTAGGTTACCTAGCGGGAACTTGGACAATGTAGGTTACCTAGCAGGCACTTGGACTATCTAGGTTAACTAGCGGGCACTTGGACTATCTAGGTTACCTAGAGGGCACTTGGACTATCTAGGTTACCTAGCGGGCCCTTGGACTATCTATGTTAACTAGCAGACACTTGCACTACGTAGTTTACCTAGCAGGTACTTGGACTATCTAGGTTAACTAGCGTGCGCTTGGAGTGTGTAGGTTCCCTAGCGGGCATTTGGACTATATAGGTTACCAAGCGGGCACTTGGACTATCTAGGTTAACTAGCGGGCACTTGGACTATGTATGTTCCAGAGCAGGCAATTTGACAATGTAAGTTACCTAGTGGGCACTTGGACAATCTAGATTCCCTAAAGGGCACTTGGACTATCTAGGTTACCGAACGGGCACTTGGACTATCTAGGTTACCTAGCGGGGACTTGGACTATCTAGGTTAACTAGCGGGCACTTTGACTATGTAGGTTAACTATCGGGCACTTGCACTCTCTAGGTTACCTAGCGGGCACATGGACTATGTACCTTCCCTAGCGGGCACTTGGACTATCTAGGTTAACTAGCGGCACTTGCACTATGTAGGTTACCTAGCGGGCACTTGGATTATCTAGGTTAACTAGCGGGCACTTTGACTATGTAGGTTAACTAGCGGACACTTGGAAGATCTAGGTTAACTAACGGGCACTTGGAGTATCAAAGTTAACAAGCGAGCCCTTGGACTATCTAGGTTAACTGGCGGGCCCTTGGACTATCTAGGTTACCTAGATAGCACTTGGACTATATATGTTCCCTAGCGGTCACTTGGGCTATCTAGGTTAACTAGCGGACACTTGCACTATGTAGGTTAACTAGTGGGCACTTGGACTATCTAGGTTACCTAGCAGGCACTTGGACTATGTAGGTTAACTATCGGGCACATGCACTCTCTAGGTTACCTAGCGGGCACTTGGACTATGTACCTTCCCTAGCGGGCACTTGGACTATCTATGTTAACTAGCGGGCACTTGGACTATGTAGGTTACCTAGCAGACACTTGCCCTATGTAGGTTACCTAGCGGGCACTTGGACTATGTAGGTTAACTAGCGGGCACTTGGAAGATCTAGGTTAACTAACGGGCACTTGGAGTATCAAAGTTAACAAGCGAGCCCTTGGACTATCTAGGTTAACTGGCGGGCCCTTGGACTATCTAGGTTACCTAGATAGCACTTGGACTATATATGTTCCCTAGCGGGCACTTGGACTATCTAGGTTAACGAACGGGCACTTGGTCTATGCAGGTAACCTAGCGGGCACTTGGACTGTCTAGGTTACATAGCGGGCACTTGGACTTCTAGGTTAACGAACGGGCACTTGGAATATGTATGTTGCCAAGAGGGCACTTGGACAATCTAGGTTAGGTAACGGGCACTTGGACTATCTAGGTTACCTAGCGGGAACTTGGACAATGTAGGTTACCTAGCAGGCACTTGGACTATCTAGGTTAACTAGCGGGCACTTGGACTATCTAGGTTACCTAGCGGGCACTTGGACTATCTAGGTTACCTAGCGGGCCCTTGGACTATGTAGGTTACCTAGCGGGCACTTGGACTATCTAGGTTAACGAACGGGCACTTGGACTATGTAGGTAACCTAACGGGCACTTGAACTGTCTAGGTTACCTAGTAGGCACTTTGACTATCTAGGTTAACTAGCTGACCTTGGACTATGTAGGTTAACTAGCAGGCTCATGGACTATCTAGGCTTCCTAGCAGGCACTTGGACTATGTACATACCCTAGCGCGCACTTGGACTATCTATGTTACCTAGCGGGCACTTGGACTATGTACGTTCCCTAGCGGGCACTTGGACTAGCTATGTTAACTAGCGGGCACTTGAAATATGTAGGTTAACTAGCGGACACTTGCACTATGTAGGTTACCTAGCAGGCACTTGGACTATCTAGGTTAACTAGCGGGCACTTGGACTATCTAGGTTCACTAGCGTGCACTTGGATTATGTAGGTTCCTTAGCAGGCACTTAGACTATCTAGGTTGCCTAGCGGGCACTTGTACTATGTAGGTTAACTAGCGTGCCCTTGGACTATCTAGGTTACGTAGCGGGCACTTGGTATATAGGTTAACTAGTGGGCCCTTGGACTATCTAGGTTACCTAGTGGGCACTTGGACTATCTAGGTTACCTAGCGGGCCCTGGGACTATGTAGGTTAACTAGCGGGCTCTTGGACTATCTAGGTTTCCTAGCAGGCACTTGGAATATGTACATAACCTAGCGTGCACTTGGACTATCTAGGTTACCTAGTGGACACTTGGACTATGTAGGTCCCATAGTGGGCACTTGGACTATCTAGGTTAACTAACGGCACGAGGACTATCTAGGTTAACTAGCGGGCACTTGGACTATCTAGGTTACCTAGATAGCACTTGGACTATATATGTTCCCTAGCGGGCACTTGGACTATCTAGGTTAACGAACGGGCACTTGGTCTATGCAGGTAACCTAGCGGGCACTTGGACTGTCTAGGTTACATAGCGGGCACTTGGACTTCTAGGTTAACGAACGGGCACTTGGAATATGTATGTTGCCAAGAGGGCACTTGGACAATCTAGGTTAGGTAACGGGCACTTGGACTATCTAGGTTACCTAGCGGGAACTTGGACAATGTAGGTTACCTAGCAGGCACTTGGACTATCTAGGTTAACTAGCGGGCACTTGGACTATCTAGGTTACCTAGCGGGCACTTGGACTATCTAGGTTACCTAGCGGGCCCTTGGACTATGTAGGTTACCTAGCGGGCACTTGGACTATCTAGGTTAACGAACGGGCACTTGGACTATGTAGGTAACCTAACGGGCACTTGAACTGTCTAGGTTACCTAGTAGGCACTTTGACTATCTAGGTTAACTAGCTGACCTTGGACTATGTAGGTTAACTAGCAGGCTCATGGACTATCTAGGCTTCCTAGCAGGCACTTGGACTATGTACATACCCTAGCGCGCACTTGGACTATCTATGTTACCTAGCGGGCACTTGGACTATGTACGTTCCCTAGCGGGCACTTGGACTAGCTATGTTAACTAGCGGGCACTTGAAATATGTAGGTTAACTAGCGGACACTTGCACTATGTAGGTTACCTAGCAGGCACTTGGACTATCTAGGTTAACTAGCGGGCACTTGGACTATCTAGGTTCACTAGCGTGCACTTGGATTATGTAGGTTCCTTAGCAGGCACTTAGACTATCTAGGTTGCCTAGCGGGCACTTGTACTATGTAGGTTAACTAGCGTGCCCTTGGACTATCTAGGTTACGTAGCGGGCACTTGGTATATAGGTTAACTAGTGGGCCCTTGGACTATCTAGGTTACCTAGTGGGCACTTGGACTATCTAGGTTACCTAGCGGGCCCTGGGACTATGTAGGTTAACTAGCGGGCTCTTGGACTATCTAGGTTTCCTAGCAGGCACTTGGAATATGTACATAACCTAGCGTGCACTTGGACTATCTAGGTTACCTAGTGGACACTTGGACTATGTAGGTCCCATAGTGGGCACTTGGACTATCTAGGTTAACTAACGGCACGAGGACTATCTAGGTTAACTAGCGGGCACTTGGACTATCTAGGTTAACTAGCGGGCCCATGGATTATGTAGGTTTACTAGCAGGCACTTGGACTATCTAGGTTAACTAGCGGGCCCTTGGACTATGTATTTTCCCTAGCGGGCATTTGGACTATTAAGGTTACCAAGCGGACACTTGGACTATGTAGGTTACCTAGCGGGCACTTGGACTATCTAGGTTACCTAGAAGGCACGTTGACTATCTAGGTTAAATAACGGGCACTTGGACTATGTAGGTTGCCTAGCGGGCACTTGGACTATGTAGGTTCCCTAGCGCGCACTTGGATCATGTAGCTTCCCTATCGGGCACTTGGACTATCTAGGTTAAAGAACGGGCACTTGGACTGTCTAGGTTACATAGCGGGCACTTGCACTTCTAGGTTAACGTACGGGCACTTGGACTATGTATTTTGCCTAGCGGGCACTTGGATTATCTAAGTTAGGTAATGGGCACTAGACTATCTAGGTTACCTAGCGGGAACTTGGACAATGTAGGTTACCCAATGGGCACTTGGACTATCTAGGTTAACTAGCGGGAACTTAGACTATCTAGGTTACCTAGCGGGCACTTGGACTATCTAGGTTACCTAGCGGTCCCTTGGACTATGTAGGTTACCTAGCGGGCACTTGGACTATGTAGGTAACCTAGCGGGCACTTGGACTGTCTAGGTTACCTAGCGGGCACTTTGACTATCTAGGTTAACTAGCAGACCTTGGACTATGTAGGTTAACTAGCGGGCCCTTGGACTATGTAGGTTAACTAGCGGGCACTTGGACTATCTAGGTTTCCTAGCAGGCACTTGGATTATGTACATACCCTAGCGCGCACTTGGTCTATCTAGGTTACCTAGCGGGAACTTGGACTATGTACGTCCCCTAGTGGGCACTTGGACTATCTAGGTTAACTAACAGGAACTAGGACTATCTAAGTTAACTAGCGGGCTTTGGACTATCTAGGTTACCTAGCAGGCACTTGGATTATGAAGGATCCCTAGCGGGCACTTGGACTATCTAGGTTAGGTTAAGGGCACTTGGACTATCTAGGTTACCCAGCGGGAACTTGGACAATGTAGGTTACCTAGCAGGCACTTGGGCTATCTAGTTTACCTAGCGGGCACTTGGACTATCTAGGTTACCTAGCGAGCACTTAGACTATCTAAGTTACCTAGCAGGCACTTTGACTATCTAGGTTAACTAACGGGCACTTGGACTAAGTAGGTTGCCTAGCGGGCACTTGGATTATGTAGGTTCCCTATCGGGCACTTGGACTATGTAGGTTAACTAGCGTGCACTTGGACTGTCTAGGTTACCTAGCGGGCACTTGGACTATGTAGGTTAACTAGAGGACACTTGGACGATCTAGGTAAACTAGCGGGCACTTGGACTATCAAAGTTAAAAAGCGAGCCCTTGGACTATGCAGGTTAACTAGCGGGCCCTTGGATTATCTAGGTTACCTAGATAGCACTTGGAGTATATAGGTTCCCTAGCGGGCACTTGGACTATCTAGGTTAACGAACGGGCACTTGGACGGTCTAGGTTACATAGCGGGCACTTGGACTTCTAGATTAACGTACGGGCACGTGTACTATGTATTTTGCCTAGCGGGCATTTAGACTATCTAAGTTAGGTAATGGGCACTTGGACTATCTAGGTTACCTAGCGGGCACTTGGACTATGTAGGTAACCTAGCGGGCACTTGGACTCTCTAGGTTACCTAGCGGGCACTTTGACTATCTAGGTTAACTAGCAGACCTTGGATTATGTAGGTTAAGTAGCGGGCCCTTGGACTATGTAGGTTACCTAGCGGGCACTTGGTCTATCTAGGTTTCCTAGCAGGCACTTGGAATATGTACATACCCTAGCGCGCACTTGGACTATCTAGGTTACCTAGCTGGCACTTGGACTATGTACGTCCCCTAGTGGGCACTTGGACTATCTAGGTTAACTAACGGGAACTAGGACTATCTAGGTTAACTAGCGGGCACTTGGACTATCTAGGTTACCTAGCAGGCACTTGGATTATGAAGGATCCCTAGCGGGCACTAGGACTATCTAGGTTAGGTTACGGGCACTTGGACTATCTAAGTAACCTAGCGGGAACTTGGACAATGTAGGTTCCCTAGCAGGCACTTGGGCTATCTAGGTTACCTAACGGGCACTTTCACTATCTAGGTTACCTAGCTGGCACTTGGACTATGTAGGTTAACTAGCAGGCACTTGGACGATCTAGGTTAACTAGCGGGCCCTTGGACTATGTAGGTTACCTAGCGGGCACTTGGACTATCTAGGTAACGAACGGGCACTTGGACTATGTAGGTTACCTAGCAGGCACTTGGACTATCTAGGTTAACGAACGGGCACTTGGACTATACGGGTAACCTAGCGGGCACTTGGATTGTCTAGGTTACATAGCGGGCACTTGGATTTCTAGGTTAACGAACGGGCACTTGGACTATGTATGTTGGCTAGCGGGCACTTGGAGTATCTATGTTAGGTAACGGGCACTTGGACTATCTAGGTTACCTAGCGGGAACTTGGAAAATGTAGGTTACCTAATGGGCACTTTGACTATCAAGGTTACCTAGCGGGCACTTGGACTATCTAGGTTAACTAGCGTTCCCTTGGATTTTGTAGGTTCCCTATCGGGCACTTGGACTATGTAGGTTAACTAGCGGGCACTTGGACTGTCTAGGTTACCTAGCGGGCACTTGGATTATCTAGGTTAACGAACGATCACTTGGACTATGTAGGTTACCTAGCCGCCACTTGGACTATCTAGGTTAGGTAACAGGCACTTGAACTATCTAGGTTCCCTAGAGGGCACTTGTACTATCTAGGTTACCTAGCTGGCACTTGGACTATGTAGGTCAACTAGCGGGCCCTTGGACTACCTAGGTTAGGTAACGGGAATTTAGATTATGTAGGTTAACTAGGGGGCACTTGTAATATGTAGGTTAACTAGCGGACACTTGCACTATGTAGGTTAACTAGCGGGCCCATGGACTATGTAGGTTCACTAGCGGGCCCTAGGACTATCTAGGTTCCCTAAAGGGCACTTGGACTTTCTAGGTTACCTAGCGGGCACTTGGACTACGTAGGCTAAATATGGGGGCCCTTGGAAGATCTAGGTTACCTAGCGGGTACTAGAACTATCTAGGTTAACTAGCGGGCAGTTGCAGTATCTAAGTTACCTAGCCGGCATTTGGACTATGTACGTTCCCTAGCGGGCACTTGGACTATCTATGTTAACTAGCGGGCTCTTTAAATATGTAGGTTAACTAGCGGACACGTGCACTCTGCAGGTTAACTAGCAGGAACTTGGACTATCTAGGTTAACTAGCGGGCACTTGGATTATCTAGGTCAACTAGCAGGCCCTTCTACTATGTTGGTTAACTATCGAGCACTTGGAATATCTAGGTTAACTAGCGGGCACTTGGACTATCTAGGTTAACAAACGGGCACTTGGACTATGTAGGTATCCTAGCGGGCACTTGGACAGTCTAGGTTACCTAGCAGGCACTTGGACTATCTAGGTTAACGAATGGGCACTTGGACTATGTAGGTTACCTAGCGGGCACTTGGACTATATAGGATCCCTATTGGACATTTGGACTACTTTGGTTACCTAGCGGGCACTTGGACAATCTAGGTTAACTAGCGGGCACTTGGACTATCTAGGTTACCTAGCTAGCACTTGGACTATATAGGTTCCCTAGCGGGCACTTGGACTATCTAGGTTAACTAGTGGGCACGTGGACTATGTATGTTCCAGAGCGGGCAATTTGACAATGTAGGTTACCTAGTGGGCACTTGGACTATCTAGATTCCCTAAAGGGCACTTGGACTATCTAGGTTACCGAACGGGCACTTGGACTATCTAGGTTACCTAGATAGCACTTGGACTATATAGGTTCCCTAGCGGGCACTTGGACTATCTAGGTTAACGAACGGGCACTTGGACTATGCAGGTAACCTAGCGGGCACTTGGACTGTCTAGGTTATATAGCGGGCACTTGGACATCTAGGTTAACGAACGGGCACTTGGAATATGTATGTTGCCTAGAGGGCACTTGGACAATCTAGGTTAGGTAACGGACACTTGGACTATCTAGGTTACCTAGCGGGAACTTGGACAATGTAGGCTAACTAGGGGGCCCTTGGACGATCTAGGTTACCTAGCGGGTACTAGAACTATCTAGGTTACCTAGCGGGCACTTGGACTATGTACGTTCCCTAGCGGGCACTTAGACTATCTAGGTTGCCTAGCGGGCACTTGTACTATGTAGGTTAACTAGCGTGCCCTTGGACTATCTAGGTTACGTAGCGGGCACTTGGTATATAGGTTAACTAGTGGGCCCTTGGACTATCTAGGTTACCTAGTGGGCACTTGGACTATCTAGGTTACCTAGCGGGCCCTGGGACTATGTAGGTTAACTAGCGGGCTCTTGGACTATCTAGGTTTCCTAGCAGGCACTTGGAATATGTACATAACCTAGCGTGCACTTGGACTATCTAGGTTACCTAGTGGACACTTGGACTATGTAGGTCCCATAGTGGGCACTTGGACTATCTAGGTTAACTAACGGCACGAGGACTATCTAGGTTAACTAGCGGGCACTTGGACTATCTAGGTTAACTAGCGGGCCCATGGATTATGTAGGTTTACTAGCAGGCACTTGGAGTATCTAGGTTAACTAGCGGGCCCTTGGACTATGTATTTTCCCTAGCGGGCATTTGGACTATTAAGGTTACCAAGCGGACACTTGGACTATGTAGGTTACCTAGCGGGCACTTGGACTATCTAGGTTACCTAGAAGGCACGTTGACTATCTAGGTTAAATAACGGGCACTTGGACTATGTAGGTTGCCTAGCGGGCACTTGGACTATGTAGGTTCCCTAGCGCGCACTTGGATCATGTAGCTTCCCTATCGGGCACTTGGACTATCTAGGTTAAAGAACGGGCACTTGGACTGTCTAGGTTACATAGCGGGCACTTGCACTTCTAGGTTAACGTACGGGCACTTGGACTATGTATTTTGCCTAGCGGGCACTTGGATTATCTAAGTTAGGTAATGGGCACTAGACTATCTAGGTTACCTAGCGGGAACTTGGACAATGTAGGTTACCCAATGGGCACTTGGACTATCTAGGTTAACTAGCGGGAACTTAGACTATCTAGGTTACCTAGCGGGCACTTGGACTATCTAGGTTACCTAGCGGTCCCTTGGACTATGTAGGTTACCTAGCGGGCACTTGGACTATGTAGGTAACCTAGCAGGCACTTGGACTGTCTAGGTTACCTAGCGGGCACTTTGACTATCTAGGTTAACTAGCAGACCTTGGACTATGTAGGTTACCTAGCGGGCACTTGGACTATGTAGGTAACCTAGCGGGCACTTGGACTGTCTAGGTTACCTAGCGGGCACTTTGACTATCTAGGTTAACTAGCAGACCTTGGACTATGTAGGTTAACTAGCGGGCCCTTGGACTATGTAGGTTAACTAGCGGGCACTTGGACTATCTAGGTTTCCTAGCAGGCACTTGGATTATGTACATACCCTAGCACCCACTTGGTCTATCTAGGTTACCTAGCGGGAACTTGGACTATGTACGTCCCCTAGTGGGCACTTGGACTATCTAGGTTAACTAACAGGAACTAGGACTATCTAAGTTAACTAGCGGGCTTTGGACTATCTAGGTTACCTAGCAGGCACTTGGATTATGAAGGATCCCTAGCGGGCACTTGGACTATCTAGGTTAGGTTAAGGGCACTTGGACTATCTAGGTTACCCAGCGGGAACTTGGACAATGTAGGTTACCTAGCAGGCACTTGGGCTATCTAGTTTACCTAGCGGGCACTTGGACTATCTAGGTTACCTAGCGAGCACTTAGACTATCTAAGTTACCTAGCAGGCACTTTGACTATCTAGGTTAACTAACGGGCACTTGGACTAAGTAGGTTGCCTAGCGGGCACTTGGATTATGTAGGTTCCCTATCGGGCACTTGGACTATGTAGGTTAACTAGCGTGCACTTGGACTGTCTAGGTTACCTAGCGGGCACTTGGACTATGTAGGTTAACTAGAGGACACTTGGACGATCTAGGTAAACTAGCGGGCACTTGGACTATCAAAGTTAAAAAGCGAGCCCTTGGACTATGCAGGTTAACTAGCGGGCCCTTGGATTATCTAGGTTACCTAGATAGCACTTGGAGTATATAGGTTCCCTAGCGGGCACTTGGACTATCTAGGTTAACGAACGGGCACTTGGACGGTCTAGGTTACATAGCGGGCACTTGGACTTCTAGGTTAACGTACGGGCACGTGTACTATGTATTTTGCCTAGCGGGCATTTAGACTATCTAAGTTAGGTAATGGGCACTTGGACTATCTAGGTTACCTAGCGGGCACTTTGACTATGTAGGTAACCTAGCGGGCACTTGGACTCTCTAGGTTACCTAGCGGGCACTTTGACTATCTAGGTTAACTAGCAGACCTTGGATTATGTAGGTTAAGTAGCGGGCCCTTGGACTATGTAGGTTACCTAGCGGGCACTTGGTCTATCTAGGTTTCCTAGCAGGCACTTGGAATATGTACATACCCTAGCGCGCACTTGGACTATCTAGGTTACCTAGCTGGCACTTGGACTATGTACGTCCCCTAGTGGGCACTTGGACTATCTAGGTTAACTAACGGGAACTAGGACTATCTAGGTTAACTAGCGGGCACTTGGACTATCTAGGTTACCTAGCAGGCACTTGGATTATGAAGGATCCCTAGCGGGCACTAGGACTATCTAGGTTAGGTTACGGGCACTTGGACTTTCTAGGTTACCTAGCGGGCACTTGGACTACGTAGGCTAAATATGGGGGCCCTTGGAAGATCTAGGTTACCTAGCGGGTACTAGAACTATCTAGGTTAACTAGCGGGCAGTTGCAGTATCTAAGTTACCTAGCCGGCATTTGGACTATGTACGTTCCCTAGCGGGCACTTGGACTATCTATGTTAACTAGCGGGCTCTTTAAATATGTAGGTTAACTAGCGGACACGTGCACTCTGCAGGTTAACTAGCAGGAACTTGGACTATCTAGGTTAACTAGCGGGCACTTGGATTATCTAGGTCAACTAGCGGGCCCTTCTACTATGTTGGTTAACTATCGAGCACTTGTAATATCTAGGTTAACTAGCGGGCACTTGGACTATCTAGGTTAACAAACGGGCACTTGGACTATGTAGGTATCCTAGCGGGCACTTGGACAGTCTAGGTTACCTAGCAGGCACTTGGACTATCTAGGTTAACGAATGGGCACTTGGACTATGTAGGTTACCTAGCGGGCACTTGGACTATATAGGATCCCTATTGGACATTTGGACTACTTTGGTTACCTAGCGGGCACTTGGACAATCTAGGTTAACTAGCGGGCACTTGGACTATCTAGGTTACCTAGCTAGCACTTGGACTATATAGGTTCCCTAGCGGGCACTTGGACTATCTAGGTTAACTAGTGGGCACGTGGACTATGTATGTTCCAGAGCGGGCAATTTGACAATGTAGGTTACCTAGTGGGCACTTGGACTATCTAGATTCCCTAAAGGGCACTTGGACTATCTAGGTTACCGAACGGGCACTTGGACTATCTAGGTTACCTAGATAGCACTTGGACTATATAGGTTCCCTAGCGGGCACTTGGACTATCTAGGTTACCTAGCGGGCCCTTGGACTTCTAGGTTAACGAACGGGCACTTGGAATATGTATGTTGCCTAGAGGGCACTTGGACAATCTAGGTTAGGTAACGGGCACTTGGACTATCTAGGTTACCTAGCGGGAACTTGGACAATGTAGGTTACCTAGCAGGCACTTGGACTATCTAGGTTAACTAGCGGGCACTTGGACTATCTAGGTTACCTAGCGGGCACTTGGACTATGTAGGTTACCTTGCGGGCACCTGGACTATCTAGGTTAACGAATGGGCACTTGGACTGTCTAGGATCCATAAAGGGTACTTGGACTATCTAGGTTAACTAGCAGACCTTGGACTATGTAGGTTAACTAGCGGGAACTTGGACAATGTAGGTTACCTAGATAGCACTTGGACTATCTAGGTTAACTAGTGGGCACTTGGACTATCTAGGTTACCTAGCGGGCACTTGGACTATCTAGGTTACCTAGCGGGCCCTTGGACTTCTAGGTTAACGAACGGGCACTTGGAATATGTATGTTGCCTAGAGGGCACTTGGACAATCTAGGTTAGGTAACGGGCACTTGGACTATCTAGGTTACCTAGCGGGAACTTGGACAATGTAGGTTACCTAGCACGCACTTGGACTATCTAGGTTAACTAGCGGGCACTTGGACTATCTAGGTTACCTAGAGGGCACTTGGACTATCTAGGTTACCTAGCGGGCCCTTGGACTATCTATGTTAACTAGCAGACACTTGCACTATGTAGTTTACCTAGCAGGTACTTGGACTATCTAGGTTAACTAGCGTGCGCTTGGAGTGTGTAGGTTCCCTAGCGGGCATTTGGACTATATAGGTTACCAAGCGGGCACTTGGACTATCTAGGTTAACTAGCGGGCACTTGGACTATGTATGTTCCAGAGCAGGCAATTTGACAATGTAAGTTACCTAGTGGGCACTTGGACTATCTAGATTCCCTAAAGGGCACTTGGACTATCTAGGTTACCGAACGGGCACTTGGACTATCTAGGTTACCTAGCGGGGACTTGGACTATGTAGGTTAACTAGCGGACAATTGGACGATCTAGGTTAACTAGCGGACACTTGCACTATGTAGGTTACCTAGCGGGCACTTGGACTATCTAGGTTAACTAGCAGGCACTTTGACTATGTAGGTTAACTATCGGGCACTTGCACTCTCTAGGTTACCTAGCGGGCACTTGGACTATGTACCTTCCCTAGCGGGCACTTGGACTATCTAGGTTAACTAGCGGACACTTGCACTATGTAGGTTACCTAGCGGGCACTTGGATTATCTAGGTTAACTAGCGGGCACTTTGACTATGTAGGTTAACTAGCGGACACTTGGAAGATCTAGGTTAACTAACGGGCACTTGGAGTATCAAAGTTAACAAGCGAGCCCTTGGACTATCTAGGTTAACTGGCGGGCCCTTGGACTATCTAGGTTACCTAGATAGCATTTGGACTATATATGTTCCCTAGCGGTCACTTGGGCTATCTAGGTTAACTAGCGGACACTTGCACTATGTAGGTTAACTAGTGGGCACTTGGACTATCTAGGTTACCTAGCAGGCACTTGGACTATGTAGGTTAACTATCGGGCACATGCACTCTCTAGGTTACCTAGCGGGCACTTGGACTATGTACCTTCCCTAGCGGGCACTTGGACTATCTATGTTAACTAGCGGGCACTTGGACTATGTAGGTTACCTAGCAGAAACTTGCCCTATGTAGGTTACCTAGCGGGCACTTGGACTATGTAGGTAAACTAGCGGGCACTTGGAAGATCTAGGTTAACTAACGGGCACTTGGAGTATCAAAGTTAACAAGCGAGCCCTTGGACTATCTAGGTTAACTGGCGGGCCCTTGGACTATCTAGGTTACCTAGATAGCACTTGGACTATATATGTTCCCTAGCGGGCACTTGGACTATCTAGGTTAACGAACGGGCACTTGGTCTATGCAGGTAACCTAGCGGGCACTTGGACTGTCTAGGTTACATAGCGGGCACTTGGACTTCTAGGTTAACGAACGGGCACTTGGAATATGTATGTTGCCAAGAGGGCACTTGGACAATCTAGGTTAGGTAACGGGCACTTGGACTATCTAGGTTACCTAGCGGGAACTTGGACAATGTAGGTTACCTAGCAGGCACTTGGACTATCTAGGTTAACTAGCGGGCACTTGGACTATCTAGGTTACCTAGCGGGCACTTGGACTATCTAGGTTACCTAGCGGGCCCTTGGACTATGTAGGTTACCTAGCGGGCACTTGGACTATCTAGGTTAACGAACGGGCACTTGGACTATGTAGGTAACCTAACGGGCACTTGAACTGTCTAGGTTACCTAGTAGGCACTTTGACTATCTAGGTTAACTAGCTGACCTTGGACTATGTAGGTTAACTAGCAGGCTCATGGACTATCTAGGCTTCCTAGCAGGCACTTGGACTATGTACATACCCTAGCGCGCACTTGGACTATCTATGTTACCTAGCGGGCACTTGGACTATGTACGTTCCCTAGCGGGCACTTGGACTAGCTATGTTAACTAGCGGGCACTTGAAATATGTAGGTTAACTAGCGGACACTTGCACTATGTAGGTTACCTAGCAGGCACTTGGACTATCTAGGTTAACTAGCGGGCACTTGGACTATCTAGGTTCACTAGCGTGCACTTGGATTATGTAGGTTCCTTAGCAGGCACTTAGACTATCTAGGTTGCCTAGCGGGCACTTGTACTATGTAGGTTAACTAGCGTGCCCTTGGACTATCTAGGTTACGTAGCGGGCACTTGGTATATAGGTTAACTAGTGGGCCCTTGGACTATCTAGGTTACCTAGTGGGCACTTGGACTATCTAGGTTACCTAGCGGGCCCTGGGACTATGTAGGTTAACTAGCGGGCTCTTGGACTATCTAGGTTTCCTAGCAGGCACTTGGAATATGTACATAACCTAGCGTGCACTTGGACTATCTAGGTTACCTAGTGGACACTTGGACTATGTAGGTCCCATAGTGGGCACTTGGACTATCTAGGTTAACTAACGGCACGAGGACTATCTAGGTTAACTAGCGGGCACTTGGACTATCTAGGTTAACTAGCGGGCCCATGGATTATGTAGGTTTACTAGCAGGCACTTGGACTATCTAGGTTAACTAGCGGGCCCTTGGACTATGTATTTTCCCTAGCGGGCATTTGGACTATTAAGGTTACCAAGCGGACACTTGGACTATGTAGGTTACCTAGCGGGCACTTGGACTATCTAGGTTACCTAGAAGGCACGTTGACTATCTAGGTTAAATAACGGGCACTTGGACTATGTAGGTTGCCTAGCGGGCACTTGGACTATGTAGGTTCCCTAGCGCGCACTTGGATCATGTAGCTTCCCTATCGGGCACTTGGACTATCTAGGTTAAAGAACGGGCACTTGGACTGTCTAGGTTACATAGCGGGCACTTGCACTTCTAGGTTAACGTACGGGCACTTGGACTATGTATTTTGCCTAGCGGGCACTTGGATTATCTAAATTAGGTAATGGGCACTAGACTATCTAGGTTACCTAGCGGGAACTTGGACAATGTAGGTTACCCAATGGGCACTTGGACTATCTAGGTTAACTAGCGGGAACTTAGACTATCTAAGTTACCTAGCGGGCACTTGGACTATCTAGGTTACCTAGCGGTCCCTTGGACTATGTAGGTTACCTAGCGGGCACTTGGACTATGTAGGTAACCTAGCGGGCACTTGGACTGTCTAGGTTACCTAGCGGGCACTTTGACTATCTAGGTTAACTAGCAGACCTTGGACTATGTAGGTTAACTAGCGGGCCCTTGGACTATGTAGGTTAACTAGCGGGCACTTGGACTATCTAGGTTTCCTAGCAGGCACTTGGATTATGTACATACCCTAGCGCGCACTTGGTCTATCTAGGTTACCTAGCGGGAACTTGGACTATGTACGTCCCCTAGTGGGCACTTGGACTATCTAGGTTAACTAACAGGAACTAGGACTATCTAAGTTAACTAGCGGGCTTTGGACTATCTAGGTTACCTAGCAGGCACTTGGATTATGAAGGATCCCTAGCGGGCACTTGGACTATCTAGGTTAGGTTAAGGGCACTTGGACTATCTAGGTTACCCAGCGGGAACTTGGACAATGTAGGTTACCTAGCAGGCACTTGGGCTATCTAGTTTACCTAGCGGGCACTTGGACTATCTAGGTTACCTAGCGAGCACTTAGACTGTCTAAGTTACCTAGCAGGCACTTTGACTATCTAGGTTAACTAACGGGCACTTGGACTAAGTAGGTTGCCTAGCGGGCACTTGGATTATGTAGGTTCCCTATCGGGCACTTGGACTATGTAGGTTAACTAGCGTGCACTTGGACTGTCTAGGTTACCTAGCGGGCACTTGGACTATGTAGGTTAACTACAGGACACTTGGACGATCTAGGTAAACTAGCGGGCACTTGGACTATCAAAGTTAAAAAGCGAGCCCTTGGACTATGCAGGTTAACTAGCGGGCCGTTGGATTATCTAGGTTACCTAGATAGCACTTGGAGTATATAGGTTCCCTAGCGGGCACTTGGACTATCTAGGTTAACGAACGGGCACTTGGACGGTCTAGGTTACATAGCGGGCACTTGGACTTCTAGGTTAACGTACGGGCACGTGTACTATGTATTTTGCCTAGCGGGCATTTAGACTATCTAAGTTAGGTAATGGGCACTTGGACTATCTAGGTTACCTAGCGGGCACTTGGACTATGTAGGTAACCTAGCGGGCACTTGGACTCTCTAGGTTACCTAGCGGGCACTTTGACTATCTAGGTTAACTAGCAGACCTTGGATTATGTAGGTTAAGTAGCGGGCCCTTGGACTATGTAGGTTACCTAGCGGGCACTTGGTCTATCTAGGTTTCCTAGCAGGCACTTGGAATATGTACATACCCTAGCGCGCACTTGGACTATCTAGGTTACCTAGCTGGCACTTGGACTATGTACGTCCCCTAGTGGGCACTTGGACTATCTAGGTTAACTAACGGGAACTAGGACTATCTAGGTTAACTAGCGGGCACTTGGACTATCTAGGTTACCTAGCAGGCACTTGGATTATGAAGGATCCCTAGCGGGCACTAGGACTATCTAGGTTAGGTTACGGGCACTTGGACTATCTAAGTAACCTAGCGGGAACTTGGACAATGTAGGTTCCCTAGCAGGCACTTGGGCTATCTAGGTTACCTAATGGGCACTTTCACTATCTAGGTTACCTAGCTGGCACTTGGACTATGTAGGTTAACTAGCAGGCACTTGGACGATCTAGGTTAACTAGCGGGCCCTTGGACTATGTAGGTTACCTAGCGGGCACTTGGACTATCTAGGTAACGAACGGGCACTTGGACTATGTAGGTTACCTAGCAGGCACTTGGACTATCTAGGTTAACGAACGGGCACTTGGACTATACGGGTAACCTAGCGGGCACTTGGATTGTCTAGGTTACATAGCGGGCACTTGGATTTCTAGGTTAACGAACGGGCACTTGGACTATGTATGTTGGCTAGCGGGCACTTGGAGTATCTATGTTAGGTAACGGGCACTTGGACTATCTAGGTTACCTAGCGGGAACTTGGACTATCTAGGTTAACTAGCGTTCCCTTGGATTATGTAGGTTCCCTATCGGGCACTTGGACTATGTAGGTTAACTAGCGGGCACTTGGACTGTCTAGGTTACCTAGCGGGCACTTGGATTATCTAGGTTAACGAACGATCACTTGGACTATGTAGGTTACCTAGCCGCCACTTGGACTATCTAGGTTAGGTAACAGGCACTTGAACTATCTAGGTTCCCTAGAGGGCACTTGTACTATCTAGGTTACCTAGCTGGCACTTGGACTATGTAGGTCAACTAGCGGGCCCTTGGACTACCTAGGTTAGGTAACGGGAATTTAGATTATGTAGGTTAACTAGGGGGCACTTGTAATATGTAGGTTAACTAGCGGACACTTGCACTATGTAGGTTAACTAGCGGGCCCATGGACTATGTAGGTTCACTAGCGGGCCCTAGGACTATCTAGGTTCCCTAAAGGGCACTTGGACTTTCTAGGTTACCTAGCGGGCACTTGGACTACGTAGGCTAAATATGGGGGCCCTTGGAAGATCTAGGTTACCTAGCGGGTACTAGAACTATCTAGGTTAACTAGCGGGCAGTTGCAGTATCTAAGTTACCTAGCCGGCATTTGGACTATGTACGTTCCCTAGCGGGCACTTGGACTATCTATGTTAACTAGCGGGCTCCTTAAATATGTAGGTTAACTAGCGGACACGTGCACTATGCAGGTTAACTAGCAGGAACTTGGACTATCTAGGTTAACTAGCAGGCACTTGGATTATCTAGGTCAACTAGCGGGCCCTTCTACTATGTTGATTAACTATCGAGCACTTGGAATATCTAGGTTAACTAGCGGGCACTTGGACTATCTAGGTTAACAAACGGGCACTTGGACTATGTAGGTATCCTAGCGGGCACTTGGACAGTCTAGGTTACCTAGCAGGCACTTGGACTATCTAGGTTAACGAATGGGCACTTGGACTATGTAGGTTCCTTAGCGGGCACTTGGACTATCTAGGTTGCCTAGCGGGCACTTATACTATGTAGGTTAACTAGAGTGCCCTTGGACTATCTAGGTTACGTAGCGGGCACTTGGTATATAGGTTACCTAGCGGGCACTTGGACTATCTAGGTTAACTAACGGGCACGTGGACTATGTAGGTCCCCTAGCTGGCACTTGGACTATGTAGGATCATAATTGGACATTTGGACTACTTTGGTTACCTAGCGGGCACTTGGACTATCTAGGTTAACTAGCGGGCACTTGGATTATCTAGGTCAACTAGCGGGCCCTTCTACTATGTTGGTTAACTATCGAGCACTTGGAATATCTAGGTTAACTAGCGGGCACTTGGACTATCTAGGTTAACAAACGGGCACTTGGACTATGTAGGTATCCTAGCGGGCACTTGGACAGTCTAGGTTACCTAGCAGGCACTTGGACTATCTAGGTTAACGAATGGGCACTTGGACTATGTAGGTTACCTAGCGGGCACTTGGACTATATAGGATCCCTATTGGACATTTGGACTACTTTGGTTACCTAGCGGGCACTTGGACAATCTAGGTTAACTAGCGGGCACTTGGACTATCTAGGTTACCTAGCTAGCACTTGGACTATATAGGTTCCCTAGCGGGCACTTGGACTATCTAGGTTAACTAGTGGGCACGTGGACTATGTATGTTCCAGAGCGGGCAATTTGACAATGTAGGTTACCTAGTGGGCACTTGGACTATCTAGATTCCCTGAAGGGCACTTGGACTATCTAGGTTACCGAACGGGCACTTGGACTATCTAGGTTACCTAGCGGGAACTTGGACTATGTAGGTTAACTAGCAGACAATTGGACGATCTAGGTTAACTAGCGGACACTTGCACTATGTAGGTTACCTAGCGGGCACTTGGATTATCTAGGTTAACTAGCGGGCACTTTTACTATGTAGGTTAAGTAGCGGACACTTGGAAGGTCTAGGTTAACTAACGGGCACTTGGAGTATCAAAGTTAACAAGCGAGCCCTTGGACTATCTAGGTTAACTGGCGGGCCCTTGGACTATCTAGGTTACCTAGATAGCACTTGGACTATATATGTTCCCTAGCGGTCACTTGGGCTATCTAGGTTAACTAGCGGACACTTGCACTATGTAGGTTAACTAGTGGGCACTTGGACTATCTAGGTTACCTAGCAGGCACTTGGACTATGTAGGTTAACTATCGGGCACATGCACTCTCTAGGTTACCTAGCGGGCACTTGGACTATGTACTTTCCCTAGCGGGCACTTGGACTATCTATGTTAACTAGCGGGCACTTGGACTATGTAGGTTACCTAGCAGACACTTGCCCTATGTAGGTTACCTAGCGGGCACTTGGACTATGTAGGTTAACTAGCGGGTACTTGGAAGATCTAGGTTAACTAACGGGCACTTGGAGTATCAAAGTTAACAAGCGAGCCCTTGGACTATCTAGGTTAACTGGCGGGCCCTTGGACTATCTAGGTTACCTAGATAGCACTTGAACTATATATGTTCTCTAGCGGGCACTTGGACTATCTAGGTTAACGAACGGGCACTTGGTCTATGCAGGTAACCTAGCGGGCACTTGGACTGTCTAGGTTACATAGCGGGCACTTGGACTTCTAGGTTAACGAACGGGCACTTGGAATATGTATGTTGCCAAGAGGGCACTTGGACAATCTAGGTTAGGTAACGGGCACTTGGACTATCTAGGTTACCTAGCGGGAACTTGGACAATGTAGGTTACCTAGCAGGCACTTGGACTATCTAGGTTAACTAGCGGGCACTTGGACTATCTAGGTTACCTAGCGGGCACTTGGACTCTCTAGGTTACCTAGCGGGCCCTTGGACTATGTAGGTTACCTAGCGGGCACTTGGACTATCTAGGTTAACGAACGGGCACTTGGACTATGTAGGTAACCTAACGGGCACTTGAACTGTCTAGGTTACCTAGTAGGCACTTTGACTATGTAGGTTAACTAGCAGAACTTGGACTATGTAGGTTAACTAGCGGGCTCATGGACTATCTAGGCTTCCTAGCAGGCACTTGGACTATGTACATACCCTAGCGCGCACTTGGACTATCTATGTTACCTAGCGGGCACTTGGACTATGTACGTTCCCTAGCGGGCACTTGGACTAGCTATGTTAACTAGCGGGCACTTGAAATATGTAGGTTAACTAGCGGACACTTGCACTATGTAGGTTACCTAGCAGGCACTTGGACTATCTAGGTTAACTAGCGGGCCCATGGATTATGTAGGTTTACTAGCACGCACTTGGACTATCTAGGTTAACTAGCGGGCCCTTGGACTATGTATTTTCCCTAGCGGGCATTTGGACTATTAAGGTTACCAAGCGGACACTTGGACTATGTAGGTTACCTAGCGGGCACTTGGACTATCTAGGTTACCTAGAAGGCACGTTGACTATCTAGGTTAAATAACGGGCACTTGGACTATGTAGGTTGCCTAGCGGGCACTTGGACTATGTAGGTTCCCTAGCGCGCACTTGGATCATGTAGTTTCCCTATCGGGCACTTGGACTATCTAGGTTAAAGAACGGGCACTTGGACTGTCTAGGTTACATAGCGGGCACTTGCACTTCTAGGTTAACGTACGGGCACTTGGACTATGTATTTTGCCTAGCGGGCACTTGGATTATCTAAGTTAGGTAATGGGCACTAGACTATCTAGGTTACCTAGCAGGAATTTGGACAATGTAGGTTACCCAATGGGCACTTGGACTATCTAGGTTAACTAGCGGGAACTTAGACTATCTAGGTTACCTAGCGGGCACTTGGACTATCTAGGTTACCTAGCGGTCCCTTGGACTATGTAGGTTACCTAGCGGGCACTTGGACTATGTAGGTAACCTAGCGGGCACTTGGAGTGTCTAGGTTACCTGGCGGGCACTTTGACTATCTAGGTTAACTAGCAGACCTTGGACTGTGTAGGTTAACTAGCGGGCCCTTGGACTATGTAGGTTAACTAGCGGGCACTTGGACTATCTAGGTTTCCTAGCAGGCACTTGGATTATGTACATACCCTAGCGCGCACTTGGTCTATCTAGGTTACCTAGCGGGAACTTGGACTATGTACGTCCCCTAGTGGGCACTTGGACTATCTAGGTTAACTAACAGGAACTAGGACTATCTAAGTTAACTAGCGGGCTTTGGACTATCTAGGTTACCTAGCAGGCACTTGGATTATGAAGGATCCCTAGCGGGCACTTGGACTATCTAGGTTAGGTTAAGGGCACTTGGACTATCTAGGTTACCCAGCGGGAACTTGGACAATGTAGGTTACCTAGCAGGCACTTGGGCTATCTAGTTTACCTAGCGGGCACTTGGACTATCTAGGTTACCTAGCAGGCACTTTGACTATCTAGGTTAACTAACGGGCACTTGGACTAAGTAGGATGATTAGCGGGCACTTGGATTATGTAGGTTCCCTATCGGGCACTTGGACTATGTAGGTTAACTAGCGTGCACTTGGACTGTCTAGGTTACCTAGCGGGCACTTGGACTATGTAGGTTAACTACAGGACACTTGGACGATCTAGGTAAACTAGCGGGCACTTGGACTATCAAAGTTAAAAAGCGAGCCCTTGGACTATGCAGGTTAACTAGCGGGCCGTTGGATTATCTAGGTTACCTAGATAGCACTTGGAGTATATAGGTTCCCTAGCGGGCACTTGGACTATCTAGGTTAACGAACGGGCACTTGGACGGTCTAGGTTACATAGCGGGCACTTGGACTTCTAGGTTAACGTACGGGCACGTGTACTATGTATTTTGCCTAGCGGGCATTTAGACTATCTAAGTTAGGTAATGGGCACTTGGACTATCTAGGTTACCTAGCGGGCACTTGGACTATGTAGGTAACCTAGCGGGCACTTGGACTCTCTAGGTTACCTAGCGGGCACTTTGACTATCTAGGTTAACTAGCAGACCTTGGATTATGTAGGTTAAGTAGCGGGCCCTTGGACTATGTAGGTTACCTAGCGGGCACTTGGTCTATCTAGGTTTCCTAGCAGGCACTTGGAATATGTACATACCCTAGCGCGCACTTGGACTATCTAGGTTACCTAGCTGGCACTTGGACTATGTACGTCCCCTAGTGGGCACTTGGACTATCTAGGTTAACTAACGGGAACTAGGACTATCTAGGTTAACTAGCGGGCACTTGGACTATCTAGGTTACCTAGCAGGCACTTGGATTATGAAGGATCCCTAGCGGGCACTAGGACTATCTAGGTTAGGTTACGGGCACTTGGACTATCTAAGTAACCTAGCGGGAACTTGGACAATGTAGGTTCCCTAGCAGGCACTTGGGCTATCTAGGTTACCTAACGGGCACTTTCCCTATCTAGGTTACCTAGCTGGCACTTGGACTATGTAGGTTAACTAGCAGGCAATTGGACGATCTAGGTTAACTAGCGGGCCCTTGGACTATGTAGGTTACCTAGCGGGCACTTGGACTATCTAGGTAACGAACGGGCACTTGGACTATGTAGGTTACCTAGCAGGCACTTGGACTATCTAGGTTAACGAACGGGCACTTGGACTATACGGGTAACCTAGCGGGCACTTGGATTGTCTAGGTTACATAGCGGGCACTTGGATTTCTAGGTTAACGAACGGGCACTTGGACTATGTATGTTGGCTAGCGGGCACTTGGAGTATCTATGTTAGGTAACGGGCACTTGGACTATCTAGGTTACCTAGCGGGAACTTGGAAAATGTAGGTTACCTAATGGGCACTTTGACTATCAAGGTTACCTAGCGGGCACTTGGACTATCTAGGTTAACTAGCGTTCCCTTGGATTATGTAGGTTCCCTATCGGGCACTTGGACTATGTAGGTTAACTAGCGGGCACTTGGACTGTCTAGGTTACCTAGCGGGCACTTGGATTATCTAGGTTAACGAACGATCACTTGGACTATGTAGGTTACCTAGCCGCCACTTGGACTATCTAGGTTAGGTAACAGGCACTTGAACTATCTAGGTTCCCTAGAGGGCACTTGTACTATCTAGGTTACCTAGCTGGCACTTGGACTATGTAGGTCAACTAGCGGGCCCTTGGACTACCTAGGTTAGGTAACGGGAATTTAGATTATGTAGGTTAACTAGGGGGCACTTGTAATATGTAGGTTGACTAGCGGACACTTGCACTATGTAGGTTAACTAGCGGGCCCATGGACTATGTAGGTTCACTAGCGGGCCCTAGGACTATCTAGGTTCCCTAAAGGGCACTTGGATTTTCTAGGTTACCTAGCGGGCACTTGGACTACGTAGGCTAAATATGGGGGCCCTTGGAAGATCTAGGTTACCTAGCGGGTACTAGAACTATCTAGGTTAACTAGCGGGCAGTTGCAGTATCTAAGTTACCTAGCCGGCATTTGGACTATGTACGTTCTCTAGCGGGCACTTGGACTATCTATGTTAACTAGCGGGCTATTTAAATATGTAGGTTAACTAGCGGACACGTGCACTATGCAGGTTAACTAGCAGGAACTTGGACTATCTAGGTTAACTAGCGGGCACTTGGATTATCTAGGTCAACTAGCGGGCCCTTCTACTATGTTGATTAACTATCGAGCACTTGGAATATCTAGGTTAACTAGCGGGCACTTGGACTATCTAGGTTAACAAACGGGCACTTGGACTATGTAGGTATCCTAGCGGGCACTTGGACAGTCTAGGTTACCTAGCAGGCACTTGGACTATCTAGGTTAACGAATGGGCACTTGGACTATGTAGGTTCCTTAGCGGGCACTTGGACTATCTAGGTTGCCTAGCGGGCACTTATACTATGTAGGTTAACTAGAGTGCCCTTGGACTATCTAGGTTACGTAGCGGGCACTTGGTATATAGGTTACCTAGCGGGCACTTGGACTATCTAGGTTAACTAACGGGCACGTGGACTATGTAGGTCCCCTAGCTGGCACTTGGACTATGTAGGATCATAATTGGACATTTGGACTACTTTGGTTACCTAGCGGGCACTTGGACTATCTAGGTTAACTAGCGGGCACTTGGATTATCTAGGTCAACTAGCGGGCCCTTCTACTATGTTGGTTAACTATCGAGCACTTGGAATATCTAGGTTAACTAGCGGGCACTTGGACTATCTAGGTTAACAAACGGGCACTTGGACTATGTAGGTATCCTAGCGGGCACTTGGACAGTCTAGGTTACCTAGCAGGCACTTGGACTATCTAGGTTAACGAATGGGCACTTGGACTATGTAGGTTACCTAGCGGGCACTTGGACTATATAGGATCCCTATTGGACATTTGGACTACTTTGGTTACCTAGCGGGCACTTGGACAATCTAGGTTAACTAGCGGGCACTTGGACTATCTAGGTTACCTAGCTAGCACTTGGACTATATAGGTTCCCTAGCGGGCACTTGGACTATCTAGGTTAACTAGTGGGCACGTGGACTATGTATGTTCCAGAGCGGGCAATTTGACAATGTAGGTTACCTAGTGGGCACTTGGACTATCTAGATTCCCTAAAGGGCACTTGGACTATCTAGGTTACCGAACGGGCACTTGGACTATCTAGGTTACCTAGCGGGAACTTGGACTATGTAGGTTAACTAGCAGACAATTGGACGATCTAGGTTAACTAGCGGACACTTGCACTATGTAGGTTACCTAGCGGGCACTTGGATTATCTAGGTTAACTAGCGGGCACTTTGACTATGTAGGTTAAGTAGCGGACACTTGGAAGATCTAGGTTAACTAACGGGCACTTGGAGTATCAAAGTTAACAAGCGAGCCCTTGGACTATCTAGGTTAACTGGCGGGCCCTTGGACTATCTAGGGTACCTAGATAGCACTTGGACTATATATGTTCCCTAGCGGTCACTTGGGCTATCTAGGTTAACTAGCGGACACTTGCACTATGTAGGTTAACTAGTGGGCACTTGGACTATCTAGGTTACCTAGCAGGCACTTGGACTATGTAGGTTAACTATCGGGCACATGCACTCTCTAGGTTACCTAGCGGGCACTTGGACTATGTACCTTCCCTAGCGGGCACTTGGGCTATCTATGTTAACTAGCGGGCACTTGGACTATGTAGGTTACCTAGCAGACACTTGCCCTATGTAGGTTGCCTAGCGGGCACTTGGACTATGTAGGTTAACTAGCGGGTACTTGGAAGATCTAGGTTAACTAACGGGCACTTGGAGTATCAAAGTTAACAAGCGAGCCCTTGGACTATCTAGGTTAACTGGCGGGCCCTTGGACTATCTAGGTTACCTAGATAGCACTTGAACTATATATGTTCTCTAGCGGGCACTTGGACTATCTAGGTTAACGAACGGGCACTTGGTCTATGCAGGTAACCTAGCGGGCACTTGGACTGTCTAGGTTACATAGCGGGCACTTGGACTTCTAGGTTAACGAACGGGCACTTGGAATATGTAGGTTCCTTAGCGGGCACTTGGACTATATAGGTTGCCTAGCGTGCACTTGGACTATTTAGGTTAACTAGCGTGCCCTTGGACTATCTAGGTTACGTAGCGGGCACTTGGTATATAGGTTAATTAGAGGTCACATGGACTATGTAGGTTAACTAGCGGACACTTGCACTATCTAGGTTACCTAGCAGGCACTTGGACTATCTAGGTTAGCTAGCGGGCACATGGACTATCTAGGTTAACTAGTGGGCCCTTGGACTATGTAGGTTAACTAGCGGGCACTTGGACATTCTAGGTTAACTAGCGGGCACTTGGAAGGTCTATGTTAACTAGCGGGCACTTGGACTATCAAAGTGAACAAGTGAGCTCTTGGACTAGGTAGGTTAACTAGCGGGCCCTTGGACTATCTAGGTTACCTAGCGGGCACTTGAACTATATAGGTTACCTAGCGGGCTCTTGGACTATGTAGGTTACCTAGTGGGCACTTGGACTATCTAGGTTAACGAATGGGCACTTGGAATATGCAGGTAACCTAGTGGGCACTTGGACTGTCTAGGTTACCTAGTGGGCACTTGGACTTCTAGGTTAACGAACGGGCTCTTGGACTATGTAGGTTGCCTAGCTGGCACTTGGACTATCTAGGTTAGGTAACGGGCACTTGGACTATCTAGGTTACCTAGCGGGAACTTGGACAATGTAAGTTACCTAGCGGGCACTTGGACTATCTAGGTTACCTAACGGGCACTTTGACTATCTAGGTTACATAGCGGGCACTTGGACTATGTAGGTTAACTAGCGAGCACTTGGACTCTAGGTTATCTATCGGACACTTGGACTATCTAGGTTACCTAGCGGGCCCTTGGACTATGTAGTTTTCCTAGCGGGCACTTGGACTATCTAGGTTAACGAACGGGCACTTGGACTATGTAGGTAAACTAGCGGGCACTTGGACAGTCTAGGTTACCTAGCGGGCACTTGGACTATCTAGGTTAACAAACGGGCACTTGAACAATGTAGGTTACCTAGCGGGCACTTGGAGTATGTAGCATCCCTATCGGATATTTGGACTACTTAGGTTACCTAGCGGGCACTTGGACTATCTAGGTTAACTAGTGGGCACTTGGACTATCTAGGTCAACTATTGGGCCCTTGTACTATGTAGGTTAACTAGCGAGCACTTGGACTATCTAGGTTAACTAGCGGACCTTGGACTATGTAGGTTAACTAGCGGGCCTTGGACTATGTAGGGTAACTAGCGGGCACGTGGTTGATCTAGGTTAACTAGTGGGCACTTGGACTATCTAGGTTAACTAGCGTGCACTTGGACTATCTAGGTTAACTAGCGGGCACTTGGATGATCAATGTTAACTAGCGGGCACTTGGACTATCTAGGTTAGCTAGCGGGCACATGGACTAAGTCGGTCCCCTAGTGGGCACTTGGACTATCTAGGTAAACTAACGGGCACAAGGACTATCTAGGTTAAGTAGCGGGCACTTGGACTATCTAGGTTACTTACCTGGCACTTGAACTATGAAGGTTCCCTAGCGGGCACTTGGATTATCTAGGTTACCCAGCAGGCACTTGGACTACGTAGGTCTACTTGCGGGCCCTTGGACTAAAAGGTTACCTAGCGGGCACTTGGACTATGTAGGTTAACTAGCGGACAATTGGACGATCTAGGTTAACTAGCGGACACTTGCACTATGTAGGTTACCTTGCGGGCACTTGGACTATGTACCTTCCCTAGCGGGCACATGGACTGTCTAGGTTACCTAGTGGGCACTTGGACTATGTAGTTTACCTAGCAGGCACTTGGACTATGGAGGTTACCTTGCTGGCACTTGGACTATGTAGGTTAACGAACGGGCACTTGGACTATGTAGTTTACCTAGCAGGCACTTAGACTATGTAGGTTAACTAGCGGGCACTTGGACTATTTAGGTTAACTAGCGGGCACTTGGACTATCTAGGTTAACTAGCGGACCCTTGGTCTATGTAGGTTAACTAGCAGGCCTTTGGACTATGTAAGTTAACTAGAGGGCACTTTGATGATCCTGGTTAACTAGCGGGCACTTGGACTATCTAGGTTAACTAGCGGGCACTTGGACTATCTAGGTTAACTAGCGGGCGCTTGGACTATGTAGGTTCCCTAGCGGCCATTTGAACTATATAGGTTACCTAGAGGGCACTTGGACTATCTAGGGTAAAGAACGGGCATTTGGACTACGTAGGTTAACTAGCGAACACTTCGACTATCTAGGTTAGCTAACGGGCAATTGGACTATCTAGGTTACCTAGCGGGCACTTGGACTATGTAGGTTCCCTAGCGGGCACTTGGACTATTTAGGTTACGTAGCATGCACTATGACAATCTAGGTTAACGAACGGGCACTTGGACTATGTAGGTTCCCTAGCCGCCACTTGGACTATCTAGGTTAGCTAACAGGCACTTGGAATATCTAGCTTCCCTAGCGGGCACTTGTACTATCTAGGTTACCTAGCTGGCACTTGGACTATGTAGGTCAACTAGCGGGCCCTTGGACTATCTAGGTTAGCTAACGGGCACTTAGATTATGTAGGTTAACTAGCGGGCACTTGGAATATGTAGGTTAACTAGCGGACACTTGCACTATGTAGGTTAACTAGAGGGCCAATGGACTATGTAGGTTTACTAGAGGGCCCTTGGACTATCTAGGTTCCCTAAACGGCACTTGAACTATCTAGGTTACCGAACGGGCACTTGGACTATCTAGGTTACCGAACGGGCACTTGGACTATCTAGGTTACCTAGCGGGCACTTGGACTATGTAGGCTAACAAGGGGGCCCTTGGACAATCTAGGTTACCTAGCGGGCACTTGGACTATGTAGGTTACCTAGTGGGCACTTGGACTATCTAGGTTAACTAGCGGGCACTTGGACTCTGTAGGTTAGCTAACAGGCACTTGGACTATCTAGCTTCCCTAGCGGGCACTTGGACTATGTAGGTTACCTAGTGGGCACTTGGACAATCTAGGTTAACTAGCGGGCACTTGGACTATCTAGGTTAACTAGCAGACCCTTGGTCTATGTAGGTTAACTAGCAGGCATTTGGACTATGTAAGTTAACTAGAGGGCACTTTGATGATCCTGGTTACCTAGCGGGCACTTGGACTATCTAGGTAACGAACGGGCACTTGGACTATGTAGGTTACCTAGCAGGCACTTGGACTATCTAGGTTAACGAACGGGCACTTGGACTATACGGGTAACCTAGCGGGCACTTGGATTGTCTAGGTTACATAGCGGGCACTTGGATTTCTAGGTTAACGAACGGGCACTTGGACTATGTATGTTGGCTAGCGGGCACTTGGAGTATCTATGTTAGGTAACGGGCACTTGGACTATCTAGGTTACCTAGCGGGAACTTGGAAAATGTAGGTTACCTAATGGGCACTTTGACTATCAAGGTTACCTAGCGGGCACTTGGACTATCTAGGTTAACTAGCGTTCCCTTGGATTATGTAGGTTCCCTATCGGGCACTTGGACTATGTAGGTTAACTAGCGGGCACTTGGACTGTCTAGGTTACCTAGCGGGCACTTGGATTATCTAGGTTAACGAACGATCACTTGGACTATGTAGGTTACCTAGCCGCCACTTGGACTATCTAGGTTAGGTAACAGGCACTTGAACTATCTAGGTTCCCTAGAGGGCACTTGTACTATCTAGGTTACCTAGCTGGCACTTGGACTATGTAGGTCAACTAGCGGGCCCTTGGACTACCTAGGTTAGGTAACGGGAATTTAGATTATGTAGGTTAACTAGGGGGCACTTGTAATATGTAGGTTGACTAGCGGACACTTGCACTATGTAGGTTAACTAGCGGGCCCATGGACTATGTAGGTTCACTAGCGGGCCCTAGGACTATCTAGGTTCCCTAAAGGGCACTTGGACTTTCTAGGTTACCTAGCGGGCACTTGGACTACGTAGGCTAAATATGGGGGCCCTTGGAAGATCTAGGTTACCTAGCGGGTACTAGAACTATCTAGGTTAACTAGCGGGCAGTTGCAGTATCTAAGTTACCTAGCCGGCATTTGGACTATGTACGTTCTCTAGCGGGCACTTGGACTATCTATGTTAACTAGCGGGCTATTTAAATATGTAGGTTAACTAGCGGACACGTGCACTATGCAGGTTAACTAGCAGGAACTTGGACTATCTAGGTTAACTAGCGGGCACTTGGATTATCTAGGTCAACTAGCGGGCCCTTCTACTATGTTGATTAACTATCGAGCACTTGGAATATCTAGGTTAACTAGCGGGCACTTGGACTATCTAGGTTAACAAACGGGCACTTGGACTATGTAGGTATCCTAGCGGGCACTTGGACAGTCTAGGTTACCTAGCAGGCACTTGGACTATCTAGGTTAACGAATGGGCACTTGGACTATGTAGGTTCCTTAGCGGGCACTTGGACTATCTAGGTTGCCTAGCGGGCACTTATACTATGTAGGTTAACTAGAGTGCCCTTGGACTATCTAGGTTACGTAGCGGGCACTTGGTATATAGGTTACCTAGCGGGCACTTGGACTATCTAGGTTAACTAACGGGCACGTGGACTATGTAGGTCCCCTAGCTGGCACTTGGACTATGTAGGATCATAATTGGACATTTGGACTACTTTGGTTACCTAGCGGGCACTTGGACTATCTAGGTTAACTAGCGGGCACTTGGATTATCTAGGTCAACTAGCGGGCCCTTCTACTATGTTGGTTAACTATCGAGCACTTGGAATATCTAGGTTAACTAGCGGGCACTTGGACTATCTAGGTTAACAAACGGGCACTTGGACTATGTAGGTATCCTAGCGGGCACTTGGACAGTCTAGGTTACCTAGCAGGCACTTGGACTATCTAGGTTAACGAATGGGCACTTGGACTATGTAGGTTACCTAGCGGGCACTTGGACTATATAGGATCCCTATTGGACATTTGGACTACTTTGGTTACCTAGCGGGCACTTGGACAATCTAGGTTAACTAGCGGGCACTTGGACTATCTAGGTTACCTAGCTAGCACTTGGACTATATAGGTTCCCTAGCGGGCACTTGGACTATCTAGGTTAACTAGTGGGCACGTGGACTATGTATGTTCCAGAGCGGGCAATTTGACAATGTAGGTTACCTAGTGGGCACTTGGACTATCTAGATTCCCTAAAGGGCACTTGGACTATCTAGGTTACCGAACGGGCACTTGGACTATCTAGGTTACCTAGCGGGAACTTGGACTATGTAGGTTAACTAGCAGACAATTGGACGATCTAGGTTAACTAGCGGACACTTGCACTATGTAGGTTACCTAGCGGGCACTTGGATTATCTAGGTTAACTAGCGGGCACTTTGACTATGTAGGTTAAGTAGCGGACACTTGGAAGATCTAGGTTAACTAACGGGCACTTGGAGTATCAAAGTTAACAAGCGAGCCCTTGGACTATCTAGGTTAACTGGCGGGCCCTTGGACTATCTAGGGTACCTAGATAGCACTTGGACTATATATGTTCCCTAGCGGTCACTTGGGCTATCTAGGTTAACTAGCGGACACTTGCACTATGTAGGTTAACTAGTGGGCACTTGGACTATCTAGGTTACCTAGCAGGCACTTGGACTATGTAGGTTAACTATCGGGCACATGCACTCTCTAGGTTACCTAGCGGGCACTTGGACTATGTACCTTCCCTAGCGGGCACTTGGACTATCTATGTTAACTAGCGGGCACTTGGACTATGTAGGTTACCTAGCAGACACTTGCCCTATGTAGGTTGCCTAGCGGGCACTTGGACTATGTAGGTTAACTAGCGGGTACTTGGAAGATCTAGGTTAACTAACGGGCACTTGGAGTATCAAAGTTAACAAGCGAGCCCTTGGACTATCTAGGTTAACTGGCGGGCCCTTGGACTATCTAGGTTACCTAGATAGCACTTGAACTATATATGTTCTCTAGCGGGCACTTGGACTATCTAGGTTAACGAACGGGCACTTGGTCTATGCAGGTAACCTAGCGGGCACTTGGACTGTCTAGGTTACATAGCGGGCACTTGGACTTCTAGGTTAACGAACGGGCACTTGGAATATGTAGGTTCCTTAGCGGGCACTTGGACTATATAGGTTGCCTAGCGTGCACTTGGACTATTTAGGTTAACTAGCGTGCCCTTGGACTATCTAGGTTACGTAGCGGGCACTTGGTATATAGGTTAATTAGAGGTCACATGGACTATGTAGGTTAACTAGCGGACACTTGCACTATCTAGGTTACCTAGCAGGCACTTGGACTATCTAGGTTAGCTAGCGGGCACATGGACTATCTAGGTTAACTAGTGGGCCCTTGGACTATGTAGGTTAACTAGCGGGCACTTGGACATTCTAGGTTAACTAGCGGGCACTTGGAAGGTCTATGTTAACTAGCGGGCACTTGGACTATCAAAGTGAACAAGTGAGCTCTTGGACTAGGTAGGTTAACTAGCGGGCCCTTGGACTATCTAGGTTACCTAGCGGGCACTTGAACTATATAGGTTACCTAGCGGGCTCTTGGACTATGTAGGTTACCTAGTGGGCACTTGGACTATCTAGGTTAACGAATGGGCACTTGGAATATGCAGGTAACCTAGTGGGCACTTGGACTGTCTAGGTTACCTAGTGGGCACTTGGACTTCTAGGTTAACGAACGGGCTCTTGGACTATGTAGGTTGCCTAGCTGGCACTTGGACTATCTAGGTTAGGTAACGGGCACTTGGACTATCTAGGTTACCTAGCGGGAACTTGGACAATGTAAGTTACCTAGCGGGCACTTGGACTATCTAGGTTACCTAACGGGCACTTTGACTATCTAGGTTACATAGCGGGCACTTGGACTATGTAGGTTAACTAGCGAGCACTTGGACTCTAGGTTATCTATCGGACACTTGGACTATCTAGGTTACCTAGCGGGCCCTTGGACTATGTAGTTTTCCTAGCGGGCACTTGGACTATCTAGGTTAACGAACGGGCACTTGGACTATGTAGGTAAACTAGCGGGCACTTGGACAGTCTAGGTTACCTAGCGGGCACTTGGACTATCTAGGTTAACAAACGGGCACTTGAACAATGTAGGTTACCTAGCGGGCACTTGGAGTATGTAGCATCCCTATTGGATATTTGGACTACTTAGGTTACCTAGCGGGCACTTGGACTATCTAGGTTAACTAGTGGGCACTTGGACTATCTAGGTCAACTATTGGGCCCTTGTACTATGTAGGTTAACTAGCGAGCACTTGGACTATCTAGGTTAACTAGCGGACCTTGGACTATGTAGGTTAACTAGCGGGCCTTGGACTATGTAGGGTAACTAGCGGGCACGTGGATGATCTAGGTTAACTAGTGGGCACTTGGACTATCTAGGTTAACTAGCGTGCACTTGGACTATCTAGGTTAACTAGCGGGCACTTGGATGATCAATGTTAACTAGCGGGCACTTGGACTATCTAGGTTAGCTAGCGGGCACATGGACTAAGTCGGTCCCCTAGTGGGCACTTGGACTATCTAGGTAAACTAACGGGCACAAGGACTATCTAGGTTAAGTAGCGGGCACTTGGACTATCTAGGTTACTTACCTGGCACTTGAACTATGAAGGTTCCCTAGCGGGCACTTGGATTATCTAGGTTACCCAGCAGGCACTTGGACTACGTAGGTCTACTTGCGGGCCCTTGGACTAAAAGGTTACCTAGCGGGCACTTGGACTATGTAGGTTAACTAGCGGACAATTGGACGATCTAGGTTAACTAGCGGACACTTGCACTATGTAGGTTACCTTGCGGGCACTTGGACTATGTACCTTCCCTAGCGGGCACATGGACTGTCTAGGTTACCTAGTGGGCACTTGGACTATGTAGTTTACCTAGCAGGCACTTGGACTATGGAGGTTACCTTGCTGGCACTTGGACTATGTAGGTTAACGAACGGGCACTTGGACTATGTAGTTTACCTAGCAGGCACTTAGACTATGTAGGTTAACTAGCGGGCACTTGGACTATTTAGGTTAACTAGCGGGCACTTGGACTATCTAGGTTAACTAGCGGACCCTTGGTCTATGTAGGTTAACTAGCAGGCCTTTGGACTATGTAAGTTAACTAGAGGGCACTTTGATGATCCTGGTTAACTAGCGGGCACTTGGACTATCTAGGTTAACTAGCGGGCACTTGGACTATCTAGGTTAACTAGCGGGCGCTTGGACTATGTAGGTTCCCTAGCGGCCATTTGAACTATATAGGTTACCTAGAGGGCACTTGGACTATCTAGGGTAAAGAACGGGCATTTGGACTACGTAGGTTAACTAGCGAACACTTCGACTATCTAGGTTAGCTAACGGGCAATTGGACTATCTAGGTTACCTAGCGGGCACTTGGACTATGTAGGTTCCCTAGCGGGCACTTGGACTATTTAGGTTACGTAGCATGCACTATGACAATCTAGGTTAACGAACGGGCACTTGGACTATGTAGGTTCCCTAGCCGCCACTTGGACTATCTAGGTTAGCTAACAGGCACTTGGAATATCTAGCTTCCCTAGCGGGCACTTGTACTATCTAGGTTACCTAGCTGGCACTTGGACTATGTAGGTCAACTAGCGGGCCCTTGGACTATCTAGGTTAGCTAACGGGCACTTAGATTATGTAGGTTAACTAGCGGGCACTTGGAATATGTAGGTTAACTAGCGGACACTTGCACTATGTAGGTTAACTAGAGGGCCAATGGACTATGTAGGTTTACTAGAGGGCCCTTGGACTATCTAGGTTCCCTAAACGGCACTTGAACTATCTAGGTTACCGAACGGGCACTTGGACTATCTAGGTTACCGAACGGGCACTTGGACTATCTAGGTTACCTAGCGGGCACTTGGACTATGTAGGCTAACAAGGGGGCCCTTGGACAATCTAGGTTACCTAGCGGGCACTTGGACTATGTAGGTTACCTAGTGGGCACTTGGACTATCTAGGTTAACTAGCGGGCACTTGGACTCTGTAGGTTAGCTAACAGGCACTTGGACTATCTAGCTTCCCTAGCGGGCACTTGGACTATGTAGGTTACCTAGTGGGCACTTGGACAATCTAGGTTAACTAGCGGGCACTTGGACTATCTAGGTTAACTAGCAGACCCTTGGTCTATGTAGGTTAACTAGCAGGCATTTGGACTATGTAAGTTAACTAGAGGGCACTTTGATGATCCTGGTTAACTAGCGGGCACTTGGACTATCTAGGTTAACTAGCGGGCACTTGGACTATGTAGGTTCCTTAGCGGGCACTTGGACTATATAGGTTGCCTAGCGGGCACTTGGACTATTTAGGTTAACTAGCGTGCCCTTGGACTATCTAGGTTACATAGCGGGCACTTGGTATATAGGTTAATTAGCGGGCACAAGGACTATGTAGGTTAACTAGAGGACACTTGGACTATTTAGGTTAACTAGTGGACCCATGGACTTGTAGGATAACTAGCAGGCACTTGGACAATCTAGGTTAACTAGCGGGCACTTGGACTATCAAATTTATCAAGTGAGCCCTTGGACTATGTAGGTTAAGTAGGGGGCCCGTGGACTATCTAGGTTACCTAGCGGGCACTTGGACTATATAGGTTACCTAGCGGGCACTTGGACTATGTAGGTTACCTAGTGGGCACTTGGACTATCTAGGATAACGAACGGGCACTTGGAATATGCAGGTAACCTAGCGGGCACTTGGACTGTCTAAGTTACCTAGCGGGCACTTGGACATCTAGGTAACGAACGGGCTCTTGGACAATGCAGGTTGCCTAGTGGGCACTTGGACTATGTAGGTTCCCTATTGGGTACTTGGAGTGTCTAGGTTAACTAGTGGGCAATTGGACTGTCTAGGTTACCTAGTGGGCACGTGGACTATGTACGTTCCCTAGCGGGCACTTGGGCTATCTACGTTACCTTGCGGGCACTTGGACTATGTAGGTTAACGAACGGGCACTTGGACTATGTAGTTTACCCAGCAGGCACTTGGACTATGTAGGTTAATAGTGGGCACTTGGACTATTTAGGTTAACTAGCGGGCACTTGGACTATCTAGGTTAACTAGCGGATCCTTGGTCTATGTAAGTTAACTAGCAGGCCTTTGGACTATGTAAGTTAACTAGAGGGCACTTTGATGATCCTGGTTAACTAGCGGGCACTTGGACTATCTAGGTTAACTAGCGGGCACTTGGACTATCTAGGTTAACTAGCGGGCGCTTGGACTCTGTAGGTTCCCTAGCGGCCATTTGAACTATATAGGTTACCTAGAGGGCACTTGGATTATCTAGGTTACCTAGCGGGTACTTGGACTATCTAGGGTAAAGAACGGGCACTTGGACTATGTAGGTTAACTAGCGAACACTTCGACTATCTAGGTTAGCTAACGGGCAATTGGACTATCTAGGTTACCTTGCGGGCACTTGGACTATGTAGGTTCCCTAGCGGGCACTTGGACTATTTAGGTTACCTAGCATGCACTATGACAATCTAGGTTAACGAACGGGCACTTGGACTATGTAGGTTCCCTAGCCGCCACTTGGACTATCTAGGTTAGCTAACAGGCACTTGGACTATCTAGCTTCCCTAGCGGGCACTTGTACTATCTAGGTTACCTAGCTGGCACTTGGACTATGTAGGTCAACTAGCGGGCCCTTGGACTATCTAGGTTAGCTAACGGGCACTTAGATTATGTAGGTTAACTAGCGGGCACTTGGAATATGTAGGTTAACTAGCGGACACTTGCACTATGTAGGTTAACTAGCGGGCCCATGGACTATGTAGGTTTACTAGAGGGCCCTTGGACTATCTAGGTTCCCTAAACGGCACTTGAACTATCTAGGTTACCGAACGGGCACTTGGACTATCTAGGTTACCGAACGGGCACTTGGACTATCTAGGTTACCTAGCGGGCACTTGGACTATGTAGGCTAACAAGGGGGCCCTTGGACGATCTAGGTTACCTAGCGGGCACTTGGACTATGTAGGTTACCTAGTGGGCACTTGGACTATCTAGGTTAACTAGCGGGCACTTGGACTCTCTAGGTTAACTAGCGTGCACTTGGACTATGTAGGTTCCTTAGCGGGCACTTGGACTATATAGGTTGCCTAGCGTGCACTTGGACTATTTAGGTTAACTAGCGTGCCCTTGGACTATCTAGGTTACGTAGCGGGCACTTGGTATATAGGTTAATTAGCGGGCACATGGACTATGTAGGTTAACTAGAGGACACTTGGACTATTTAGGTTAACTAGTGGACCCATGGACTTGTAGGATAACTAGCAGGCACTTCGACAATCTAGGTTAACTAGCGGGCACTTGGTCTATGTAGGTTAACTAGCAGGGCTTTGGACTATGTAAGTTAACTAGAGGGCACTTTGATGATCCTGGTTAACTAGCAGGCACTTGGACTATCTAGGTTAACTAGCAGGCACTTGGACTATGTAGGTTCCTTAGCGGGCACTTGGACTATATAGGTTGCCTAGCGGGCACTTGGACTATTTAGGTTACATAGCGGGCACTTGTTATATAGGTTAATTAGCGGGCACAAGGACTATGTAGGTTAACTAGAGGACACTTGGACTATTTAGGTTAACTAGTGGACCCATGGCCTTGTAGGATAACTAGCAGGCACTTGGACAATCTAGGTTAACTAGCGGGCACTTGGACTATCAAAGTTATCAAGTGAGCCCTTTTACTATGTAGGTTAACTAGGGGGCCCGTGGACTATCTAGGTTACCTAGCGGGCACTTGGACTATATAGGTTACCTAGTGGGCACTTGGACTATCTAGGATAACGAACGGGCACTTGGAATATGCAGGTAACCTAGCGGGCACTTGGACTGTCTAAGTTACCTAGCGGGCACTTGGACATCTAGGTAACGAACGGGCTCTTGGACAATGTAGGTTGCCTAGTGGGCACTTGGACTATGTAGGTTCCCTATTGGGTACTGGGAGTGTCTAGGTTAACAAGTGGGCAATTGGACTGTCTAGGTTACCTAGTGGGCACGTGGACTATGTACGTTCCCTAGCGGGCACTTGGGCTATCTACGTTACCTTGCGGGCACTTGGACTATGTAGGTTAACGAACGGGCACTTGGACTATGTAGTTTACCCAGCAGGCACTTGGACTATGTAGGTTAATAGTGGGCACTTGGACTATTTAGGTTAACTAGCGGGCACTTGGACTATCTAGGTTAACTAGCGGATCCTTGGTCTATGTAAGTTAACTAGCAGGCCTTTGGACTATCTAGGTTAACTAGCGGGTGCTTGGACTATGTAGGTTCCCTAGCGGCCATTTGAACTATATAGGTTACCTAGAGGTCACTTGGATTATCTAGGTTACCTAGCGGGCACTTGGACTATCTAGGGTAAAGAACGGGCACTTGGACTATGTAGGTTAACTAGCGAACACTTCGACTATCTAGGTTAGCCAACGGGCAATTGGACTATCTAGGTTACCTAGCGGGCACTTGGACTATGTAGGTTCCCTAGCGGGCACTTGGACTATTTAGGTTACCTAGCATGCACTATGACTATCTAGGTTAACTAAAAGGCACTTGGACTATGTAGGTTCCCTAGCGGGCACTTGGACCTGTAGGTTCCCTATTGGGTACTTGGAGTGTCTAGGTTAACTAGTGGGCAATTGGACTGTCTAGGTTACCTAGTGGGCACGTGGACTATGTACGTTCCCTAGCGGGCACTTGGGCTATCTACGTTACCTTGCGGGCACTTGGACTATGTAGGTTAACAAACGGGCACTTGGACTATGTAGTTTAACTAACAGGCACTTGGACTATGTAGGTTAACTAGCGGCACTTTGACTATCTACGTTAACCAGCGGGCCCTTGGACTATGTAGATTCCCTAGTGGGCACTTGGACTATGTATGTTCCCTATGGACACTTGAACTATGTAAGTTAACTACCGGGCACTTGGACTATGTAGGTTAACTAGCGGGCACTTGGACAGTCTAGGTTACCTAGCGGGTACTTTGACTTCTAGGTTAACGAATGGGCACTTGGACTTTGTATGGTGCATAGCGGGCACTTGGACTACCAAGTCAACTAGCGGGCCCTTGTACTATATAGGTTAACTATCGAGCACTTGGACTATCTAGGTTAACTAGCGGACCTTGGACTACGCAGGTTAACTAGCGGGCCCTTAGACTATGTAGGTTAACTAGCGTGCACTTGGTCTATCTAGGTTAACTAGCGGGCACTTGGATGATCAATGTTAACTAGCGGGCACTTGGACTATCTAGGTTAGCTAACGGGCACTTGGACTAAGTACGTCGCCTAGTGGGCACATGGACACTCTAGGTTAACTAACAGGCACTAGGACTATCTAGGTTAGCTAACGGGCACTTGGAGTATCTAGGTTACCTAGCGGGCAGTTGGACTATGTAGGTTACCTAGCGGGCACTAGGATTATCTAGGTTACCTATCGGGCACTTGGACTATGCAGGTAACCTTGCGGGCACTTGGACAGTCTAGGTTACCTAGCGGGCACTTGGACTATGTAGGCTAATTAGGGTTCCCTTGGACGATCTAGGTTACCTAGCGGGCACTTGCAGTATCTAGGTTACCTAGCGGGCACTTGGATTTTGTACGTTCCCTAGCGGGCACTTGGACTATCTATGTTAACTAGCGGGCACTTGGAATATGTAGGTTAACTAGCGGACACTTGCACTATGTAGGTTACCTAGCAGGCACTTGGACTATCTAGGTTAGCTAGCGGGCACATGGACTATCTAGGATAACTAGCGTGCACTTGGACTATGTAGGTTCCTTAGCGGGCACTTGGACTATCTAGGTTGCCTAGCGGGCACTTGGACGATATAGGTTAAATAGCGTGCCCTTGGAATATCTAGGTTACGTAGTGGGCACTTGGTATGTAGGTTAACTAGCGAGCACACGGACTATGTAGGTTAACTAGAGGACACTTGGACTATCTAGGTTAACTAGTGGGCCCTTGGACTATGTAGGTTAACTAGCGGGCACTTGGACAATCTAGGTTAACTAGCGGGCACTTGGAAGATCTATGTTAACTAGCGGGCACTTGGACTATCAAAGTGAACAAGTGAGCTCTTGGACTAGGTAGGTTAACTAGCGGGCCCTTGGACTATCTAGGTTACCTAGCGGGCACTTGGACTATATAGGTTACCTAGCGGGCTCTTGGACTATCTAGGTTACCTAGCGGGCACTTGGACTATGTAGGTTCCCTAGCGGGCACTTGGACTATTTAGGTTACCTAGCATGCACTATGACTATCTAGGTTAACTAAAAGGCACTTGGACTATGTAGGTTCCCTAGCGGGCACTTGGACCTGTAGGTTCCCTATTGGGTACTTGGAGTGTCTAGGTTAACTAGTGGGCAATTGGACTGTCTAGGTTACCTAGTGGGCACGTGGACTATGTACGTTCCCTAGCGGGCACTTGGGCTATCTACGTTACCTTGCGGGCACTTGGACTATGTAGGTTAACAAACGGGCACTTGGACTATGTAGTTTAACTAACAGGCACTTGGACTATGTAGGTTAACTAGCGGCACTTTGACTATCTACGTTAACCAGCGGGCCCTTGGACTATGTAGATTCCCTAGTGGGCACTTGGACTATGTATGTTCCCTATGGACACTTGAACTATGTAAGTTAACTACCGGGCACTTGGACTATGTAGGTTAACTAGCGGGCACTTGGACAGTCTAGGTTACCTAGCGGGTACTTTGACTTCTAGGTTAACGAATGGGCACTTGGACTTTGTATGGTGCATAGCGGGCACTTGGACTACCAAGTCAACTAGCGGGCCCTTGTACTATATAGGTTAACTATCGAGCACTTGGACTATCTAGGTTAACTAGCGGACCTTGGACTACGCAGGTTAACTAGCGGGCCCTTAGACTATGTAGGTTAACTAGCGTGCACTTGGTCTATCTAGGTTAACTAGCGGGCACTTGGATGATCAATGTTAACTAGCGGGCACTTGGACTATCTAGGTTAGCTAACGGGCACTTGGACTAAGTACGTCGCCTAGTGGGCACATGGACACTCTAGGTTAACTAACAGGCACTAGGACTATCTAGGTTAGCTAACGGGCACTTGGAGTATCTAGGTTACCTAGCGGGCAGTTGGACTATGTAGGTTACCTAGCGGGCACTAGGATTATCTAGGTTACCTATCGGGCACTTGGACTATGCAGGTAACCTTGCGGGCACTTGGACAGTCTAGGTTACCTAGCGGGCACTTGGACTATGTAGGCTAATTAGGGTTCCCTTGGACGATCTAGGTTACCTAGCGGGCACTTGCAGTATCTAGGTTACCTAGCGGGCACTTGGATTTTGTACGTTCCCTAGCGGGCACTTGGACTATCTATGTTAACTAGCGGGCACTTGGAATATGTAGGTTAACTAGCGGACACTTGCACTATGTAGGTTACCTAGCAGGCACTTGGACTATCTAGGTTAGCTAGCGGGCACATGGACTATCTAGGATAACTAGCGTGCACTTGGACTATGTAGGTTCCTTAGCGGGCACTTGGACTATCTAGGTTGCCTAGCGGGCACTTGGACGATATAGGTTAAATAGCGTGCCCTTGGAATATCTAGGTTACGTAGTGGGCACTTGGTATGTAGGTTAACTAGCGAGCACACGGACTATGTAGGTTAACTAGAGGACACTTGGACTATCTAGGTTAACTAGTGGGCCCTTGGACTATGTAGGTTAACTAGCGGGCACTTGGACAATCTAGGTTAACTAGCGGGCACTTGGAAGATCTATGTTAACTAGCGGGCACTTGGACTATCAAAGTGAACAAGTGAGCTCTTGGACTAGGTAGGTTAACTAGCGGGCCCTTGGACTATCTAGGTTACCTAGCGGGCACTTGGACTATATAGGTTACCTAGCGGGCTCTTGGACTATGTAGGTTACCTAGTGGGCACTTGGACTATCTAGGTTAACGAATGGGCACTTGGAATATGCAGGTAACCTAGCGGGCACTTGGACTGTCTAGGTTACCTAGTGGGCACTTGGACTTCTAGGTTAACGAACGGGCTCTTGGACTATGTAGGTTGCCTAGCTGGCACTTGGACTATCTAGGTTAGGTAACGGGCACTTGGACTATCTAGGTTACCTAGCGGGAACTTGGACAATGTAAGTTACCTAGCGGGCACTTGGACTATCTAGGTTACCTAACGGGCACTTTGACTATCTAGGTTACATAGCGGGCACTTGGACTATGTAGGTTAACTAGCGAGCACTTGGACTCTAGGTTATCTATCGGACACTTGGACTATCTAGGTTACCTAGCGGGCCCTTGGACTATGTAGTTTTCCTAGCGGGCACTTGGACTATCTAGGTTAACGAACGGGCACTTGGACTATGTAGGTAAACTAGCGGGCACTTGGACAGTCTAGGTTACCTAGCGGGCACTTGGACTATCTAGGTTAACAAACGGGCACTTGAACAATGTAGGTTACCTAGCGGGCACTTGGAGTATGTAGCATCCCTATCGGATATTTGGACTACTTAGGTTACCTAGCGGGCACTTGGACTATCTAGGTTAACTAGTGGGCACTTGGACTATCTAGGTCAACTATTGGGCCCTTGTACTATGTAGGTTAACTAGCGAGCACTTGGACTATCTAGGTTAACTAGCGGACCTTGGACTATGTAGGTTAACTAGCGGGCCTTGGACTATGTAGGGTAACTAGCGGGCACGTGGATGATCTAGGTTAACTAGTGGGCACTTGGACTATCTAGGTTAACTAGCGTGCACTTGGACTATCTAGGTTAACTAGCGGGCACTTGGACTATATAGGTTACCTAGCGGGCACTTGGACTATGTAGGTTACCTAGTGGGCACTTGGACTATCTAGGATAACGAACGGGCACTTGGAATATGCAGGTAACCTAGCGGGCACTTGGACTGTCTAAGTTACCTAGCGGGCACTTGGACATCTAGGTAACGAACGGGCTCTTGGACAATGCAGGTTGCCTAGTGGGCACTTGGACTATGTAGGTTCCCTATTGGGTACTTGGAGTGTCTAGGTTAACAAGTGGGCAATTGGACTGTCTAGGTTACCTAGTGGGCACGTGGACTATGTACGTTCCCTAGCGGGCACTTGGGCTATCTACGTTACCTTGCGGGCACTTGGACTATGTAGGTTAACGAACGGGCACTTGGACTATGTAGTTTACCCAGCAGGCACTTGGACTATGTAGGTTAATAGTGGGCACTTGGACTATTTAGGTTAACTAGCGGGCACTTGGACTATCTAGGTTAACTAGCGGATCCTTGGTCTATGTAAGTTAACTAGCAGGCCTTTGGACTATCTAGGTTAACTAGCGGGTGCTTGGACTATGTAGGTTCCCTAGCGGCCATTTGAACTATATAGGTTACCTAGAGGGCACTTGGATTATCTAGGTTACCTAGCGGGCACTTGGACTATCTAGGGTAAAGAACGGGCACTTGGACTATGTAGGTTAACTAGCGAACACTTCGACTATCTAGGTTAGCTAACGGGCAATTGGACTATCTAGGTTACCTAGCGGGCACTTGGACTATGTAGGTTCCCTAGCGGGCACTTGGACTATTTAGGTTACTTAGCATGCACTATGACTATCTAGGTTAACTAAAAGGCACTTGGACTATGTAGGTTCCCTAGCGGGCACTTGGACTATGTAGGTTCCCTATTGGGTACTTGGAGTGTCTAGGTTAACTAGTGGGCAATTGGACTGTCTAGGTTACCTAGTGGGCACGTGGACTATGTACGTTCCCTAGCGGGCACTTGGGCTATCTACGTTACCTTGCGGGCACTTGGACTATGTAGGTTAACAAACGGGCACTTGGACTATGTAGTTTAACTAACAGGCACTTGGACTATGTAGGTTAACTAGCGGCACTTTGACTATCTACGTTAACCAGCGGGCCCTTGGACTATGTAGATTCCCTAGTGGGCACTTGGACTATGTATGTTCCCTATGGACACTTGAACTATGTAAGTTAACTACCGGGCACTTGGACTATGTAGGTTAACTAGCGGGCACTTGGACAGTCTAGGTTACCTAGCGGGTACTTTGACTTCTAGGTTAACGAATGGGCACTTGGACTTTGTATGGTGCATAGCGGGCACTTGGACTACCAAGTCAACTAGCGGGCCCTTGTACTATATAGGTTAACTATCGAGCACTTGGACTATCTAGGTTAACTAGCGGACCTTGGACTACGCAGGTTAACTAGCGGGCCCTTAGACTATGTAGGTTAACTAGCGTGCACTTGGTCTATCTAGGTTAACTAGCGGGCACTTGGATGATCAATGTTAACTAGCGGGCACTTGGACTATCTAGGTTAGCTAACGGGCACTTGGACTAAGTACGTCGCCTAGTGGGCACATGGACACTCTAGGTTAACTAACGGGCACTAGGACTATCTAGGTTAGCTAACGGGCACTTGGAGTATCTAGGTTACCTAGCGGGCAGTTGGACTATGTAGGTTACCTAGCGGGCACTAGGATTATCTAGGTTACCTATCGGGCACTTGGACTATGCAGGTAACCTTGCGGGCACTTGGACAGTCTAGGTTACCTAGCGGGCACTTGGACTATGTAGGCTAATTAGGGTTCCCTTGGACGATCTAGGTTACCTAGCGGGCACTTGCAGTATCTAGGTTACCTAGCGGGCACTTGGATTTTGTACGTTCCCTAGCGGGCACTTGGACTATCTATGTTAACTAGCGGGCACTTGGAATATGTAGGTTAACTAGCGGACACTTGCACTATGTAGGTTACTTAGCAGGCACTTGGACTATCTAGGTTAGCTAGCGGGCACATGGACTATCTAGGATAACTAGCGTGCACTTGGATTATGTAGGTTCCTTAGCGGGCACTTGGACTATCTAGGTTGCCTAGCGGGCACTTGGACGATATAGGTTAAATAGCGTGCCCTTGGAATATCTAGGTTACGTAGCGGGCACTTGGTATGTAGGTTAACTAGCGGGCACACGGACTATGTAGGTTAACTAGAGGACACTTGGACTATCTAGGTTAACTAGTGGGCCCTTGGACTATGTAGCTTAACTAGCGGGCACTTGGACAATCTAGGTTAACTAGCGGGCACTTGGAAGATCTATGTTAACTAGCGGGCACTTGGATTATCAAAGTGAACAAGTGAGCTCTTGGACTAGGTAGGTTAACTAGCGGGCCCTTGGACTATCTAGGGTTACCTAGCGGGCACTTGGACTATATAGGTTACCTAGCGGGCTCTTGGACTATGTAGGTTACCTAGTGGGCACTTGGACTATCTAGGTTAACGAATGGGCACTTGGAATATGCAGGTAACCTAGCGGGCACTTGGACTGTCTAGGTTACCTAGTGGGCACTTGGACTTCTAGGTTAACGAACGGGCTCTTGGACTATGTAGGTTGCCTAGCTGGCACTTGGTCTATATAGGTTAGGTAACCGGCACTTGGACTATCTAGGTTACCTAGCGGGAACTTGGACAATGTAAGTTACCTAGCGGGCACTTGGACTATCTAGGTTACCTAACGGGCACTTTGACTATCTAGGTTACATAGCGGGCACTTGGACTATGTAGGTTAACTAGCGAGCACTTGGACTCTAGGTTATCTATCGGACACTTGGACTATCTAGGTTACCTAGCGGGCCCTTGGACTATGTAGTTTTCCTAGCGGGCACTTGGACTATCTAGGTTAACGAACGGGCACTTGGACTATGTAGGTAAACTAGCGGGCACTTGGACAGTCTAGGTTACCTAGCGGGCACTTGGACTATCTAGGTTAACAAACGGGCACTTGAACAATGTAGGTTACCTAGCGGGCACTTGGAGTATGTAGCATCCCTATCGGATATTTGGACTACTTAGGTTACCTAGTGGGCACTTGGACTATCTAGGTCAACTATTGGGCCCTTGTACTATGTAGGTTAACTAGCGAGCACTTGGACTATCTAGGTTAAGTAGCGGACCTTGGACTATGTAGGTTAACGAGCGGGCCTTGGACTATGTAGGGTAACTAGCGGGCACGTGGATGATCTAGGTTAACTAGTGGGCACTTGGACTATCTAGGTTAACTAGCGTGCACTTGGACTATTTAGGTTAACTAGAGGACACTTGGATGATCAATGTTAACTAGCGGGCACTTGGACTATCTAGGTTAGCTAACGGGCACATGGACTAAGTCGGTCCCCTAGTGGGCACTTGGCCTATCTAGGTAAACTAACGGGCACAAGGACTATCTAGGTTAAGTAGCGGGCACTTGGACTATCTAGGTTACTTAGCTGGCACTTGAACTATGAAGGTTCCCTAGCGGGCACTTGGATTATCTAGGTTACCCAGCGGGCACTTGGACTACGTAGGTCAACTTGCGGGCTCTTGGACTAATAGGTTACCTAGCGGGCACTTGGACTATGTAGGTTAACTAGCGGACAATTGGACGATCTAGGTTAACTAGCGGACACTTGCACTATGTAGGTTACCTTGCGGGCACTTGGACTATGTACCTTCCCTAGCGGGCACATGGACTGTCTAGGTTACCTAGTGGGCACTTGGACTATGTAGTTTACCTAGCAGGCACTTGGACTATGGAGGTTACCTTGCGGGCACTTGGACTATGTAGGTTAACGAACGGGCACTTGGACTATGTAGTTTACCTAGCAGGCACTTAGACTATGTAGGTTAACTAGTGGGCACTTGGACTATTTAGGTTAACTAGCGGGCACTTGGACTATCTAGGTTAACTAGCGGACCCTTGGTCTATGTAGGTTAACTAGCAGGCCTTTGGACTGTGTAAGTTAACTAGAGGGCACTTTGATGATCCTGGTTAACTAGCGGGCACTTGGACTATCTAGGTTAACTAGCGGGCACTTGGACTATCTAGGTTAACTAGCGGGCGCTTGGACTATGTAGGTTCCCTAGCGGCCATTTGAACTATATAGGTTACCTAGAGGGCACTTGGACTATCTAGGGTAAAGAACGGGCATTTGGACTACGTATGTTAACTAGCGAACACTTCGACTATCTAGGTTAGCTAACGGGCAATTGGACTATCTAGGTTACCTAGCGGGCACTTGGACTATGTAGGTTCCCTAGCGGGCACTTGGACTATTTAGGTTACCTAGCATGCACTATGACAATCTAGGTTAACGAACGGGCACTTGGACTATGTAGGTTCCCTAGCCGCCACCTGGACTATCTAGGTTAGCTAACAGGCACTTGGACTATCTAGCTTCCCTAGCGGGCACTTGTACTATCTAGGTTACCTAGCTGGCACTTGGACTATGTAGGTCAACTAGTGGGCCCTTGGACTATCTAGGTTAGCTAACGGGCACTTAGATTATGTAGGTTAACTAGCGGGCACTTGGAATATGTAGGTTAACTAGCGGACACTTGCACTATTTAGGTTAACTAGCGGGCCCATGGACTATGTAGGTTTACTAGAGGGCCCTTGGACTATCTAGGTTCCCTAAACGGCACTTGAACTATCTAGGTTACCGAACGGGCACTTGGACTATCTAGGTTACCAAACGGGCACTTGGACTATCTAGGTTACCTAGCGGGCACTTGGACTATGTAGGCTAACAAGGGGGCCCTTGGACGATCTAGGTTACCTAGCGGGCACTTGGACTATGTAGGTTACCTAGTGGGCACTTGGACTATCTAGGTTAACTAGCGGGCACTTGGACTCTCTAGGTTAACTAGCGTGCACTTGGAGTATGTAGATTCATTAGCGGGCACTTGGACTATATAGGTTGCCTAGCGTGCACTTGGACTATTTAGGTTAACTAGCGTGCCCTTGGACTATCTAGGTTACGTAGCGGGCACTTGGTATATAGGTTAATTAGCGGGCACATGGACTATGTAGGTTAACTAGAGGACACTTGGACTATTTAGTTTAACTAGTGGACCCATGGACTTGTAGGATAACTAGCAGGCACTTGGACAATCTAGGTTAACTAGCGGGCACTTGGACTATCTAGGTTAACTAGCAGACCCTTGGTCTATGTAGGTTAACTAGCAGGCCTTTGGACTATGTAAGTTAACTAGAGGGCACTTTGATGATCCTGGTTAACTAGCGGGCACTTGGACTATCTAGGTTAACTAGCAGGCACTTGGACTATGTAGGTTCCTTAGCGGGCACTTGGACTATATAGGTTGCCTAGCGGGCACTTGGACTATTTAGGTTAACTAGCGTGCCCTTGGACTATCTAGGTTACATAGCGGGCACTTGGTATATAGGTTAATTAGCGGGCACAAGGACTATGTAGGTTAACTAGAGGACACTTGGACTATTTAGGTTAACTAGTGGACCCATGGCCTTGTAGGATAACTAGCAGGCACTTGGACAATCTAGGTTAACTAGCGGGCACTTGGACTATCAAAGTTATCAAGTGAGCCCTTGGACTATGTAGGTTAACTAGGGGGCCCGTGGACTATCTAGGTTACCTAGCGGGCACTTGGACTATATAGGTTACCTAGCGGGCACTTGGACTATGTAGGTTACCTAGTGGGCACTTGGACTATCTAGGATAACGAACGGGCACTTGGAATATGCAGGTAACCTAGCGGGCACTTGGACTGTCTAAGTTACCTAGCGGGCACTTGGACATCTAGGTAACGAACGGGCTCTTGGACAATGTAGGTTGCCTAGTGGGCACTTGGACTATGTAGGTTAACTAGCGGACACTTGCACTATGTAGGTTACCTAGCAGGCACTTGGACTATCTAGGTTAGCTAGCGAGCACATGGACTATCTAGGATAACTAGCGTGCACTTGGACTATGTAGGTTCCTTAGCGGGCACTTGGACTATCTAGGTTGCCTAGCGGGCACTTGGACGATATAGGTTAAATAGCGTGCCCTTGGAATATCTAGGTTACGTAGCGGGCACTTGGTATGTAGGTTAACTAGCGGGCACACGGACTATGTAGGTTAACTAGAGGACACTTGGACTATCTAGGTTAACTAGTGGGCCCTTGGACTATGTAGGTTACCTAGCGGGCACTTGGACTATATAGGTTACCTAGCGGGCTCTTGGACTATGTAGGTTACCTAGTGGGCACTTGGACTATCTAGGTTAACGAATGGGCACTTGGAATATGCAGGTAACCTAGCGGGCACTTGGACTGTCTAGGTTACCTAGTGGGCACTTGGACTTCTAGGTTAACGAACGGGCTCTTGGACTATGTAGGTTGCCTAGCTGGCACTTGGACTATCTAGGTTAGGTAACGGGCACTTGGACTATCTAGGTTACCTAGCGGGAACTTGGACAATGTAAGTTACCTAGCGGGCACTTGGACTATCTAGGTTACCTAACGGGCACTTTGACTATCTAGGTTACATAGCGGGCACTTGGACTATGTAGGTTAACTAGCGAGCACTTGGACTCTAGGTTATCTATCGGACACTTGGACTATCTAGGTTACCTAGCGGGCCCTTGGACTATGTAGTTTTCCTAGCGGGCACTTGGACTATCTAGGTTAACGAACGGGCACTTGGACTATGTAGGTAAACTAGCGGGCACTTGGACAGTCTAGGTTACCTAGCGGGCACTTGGACTATCTAGGTTAACAAACGGGCACTTGAACAATGTAGGTTACCTAGCGGGCACTTGGAGTATGTAGCATCCCTATCGGATATTTGGACTACTTAGGTTACCTAGCGGGCACTTGGACTATCTAGGTTAACTAGTGGGCACTTGGACTATCTAGGTCAACTATTGGGCCCTTGTACTATGTAGGTTAACTAGCGAGCACTTGGACTATCTAGGTTAACTAGCGGACCTTGGACTATGTAGGTTAACTAGCGGACCTTGGACTATGTAGGGTAACTAGCGGGCACGTGGATGATCTAGGTTAACTAGTGGGCACTTGGACTATCTAGGTTAACTAGCGTGCACTTGGACTATCTAGGTTAACTAGCGGGCACTTGGAATATATAGGTTACCTAGCGGGCACTTGGACTATGTAGGTTACCTAGTGGGCACTTGGACTATCTAGGATAACGAACGGGCACTTGGAATATGCAGGTAACCTAGCGGGCACTTGGACTGTCTAAGTTACCTAGCGGGCACTTGGACATCTAGGTAACGAACGGGCTCTTGGACAATGTAGGTTGCCTAGTGGGCACTTGGACTATGTAGGTTCCCTATTGGGTACTTGGAGTGTCTAGGTTAACTAGTGGGCAATTGGACTGTCTAGGTTACCTAGTGGGCACGTGGACTATGTACGTTCCCTAGCGGGCACTTGGGCTATCTACGTTACCTTGCGGGAACTTGGACTATGTAGGTTAACGAACGGGCACTTGGACTATGTAGTTTACCCAGCAGGCACTTGGACTATGTAGGTTAATAGTGGGCACTTGGACTATTTAGGTTAACTAGCGGATCCTTGGTCTATGTAAGTTAACTAGCAGGCCTTTGGACTATATAAGTTAACTAGAGGGCACTTTGATGATCCTGGTTAACTAGCGGGCACTTGGACTATCTAGGTTAACTAGCGGGCACTTGGACTATCTAGGTTAACTAGCGGGCGCTTGGACTCTGTAGGTTCCCTAGCGGCCATTTGAACTATATAGGTTACCTAGAGGGCACTTGGATTATCTAGGTTACCTAGCGGGCACTTGGACTATCTAGGGTAAAGAACGGGCACTTGGACTATGTAGGTTAACTAGCGAACACTTCGACTATCTAGGTTAGCTAACGGGCAATTGGACTATATAGGTTACCTAGCGGGCACTTGGACTATGTAGGTTCCCTAGCGGGCACTTGGACTATTTAGGTTACCTAGCATGCACTATGACTATCTAGGTTAACTAAAAGGCACTTGGACTATGTAGGTTCCCTAGCGGGCACTTGGACTATGTAGGTTCCCTATTGGGTACTTGGAGTGTCTAGGTTAACTAGTGGGCAATTGGACTGTCTAGGTTACCTAGTGGGCACGTGGACTATGTACGTTCCCTAGCGGGCACTTGGGCTATCTACGTTACCTTGTGGGCACTTGGACTATGTAGGTTAACAAACGGGCACTTGGACTATGTAGTTTAACTAACAGGCACTTGGACTATGTAGGTTAACTAGCGGCACTTTGACTATCTACGTTAACCAGCGGGCCCTTGGACTATGTAGATTCCCTAGTGGGCACTTGGACTATGTATGTTCCCTATGGACACTTGAACTATGTAAGTTAACTACCGGGCACTTGGACTATGTAGGTTAACTAGCGGGCACTTGGACAGTCTAGGTTACCTAGCGGGTACTTTGACTTCTAGGTTAACGAATGGGCACTTGGACTTTGTATGGTGCATAGCGGGCACTTGGACTACCAAGTCAACTAGCGGGCCCTTGTACTATATAGGTTAACTATCGAGCACTTGGACTATCTAGGTTAACTAGCGGACCTTGGACTACGCAGGTTAACTAGCGGGCCCTTAGACTATGTAGGTTAACTAGCGTGCACTTGGTCTATCTAGGTTAACTAGCGGGCACTTGGATGATCAATGTTAACTAGCGGGCGCTTGGACTATCTAGGTTAGCTAACGGGCACTTGGACTAAGTACGTCGCCTAGTGGGCACATGGACACTCTAGGTTAACTAACGGGCACTAGGACTATCTAGGTTAGCTAACGGGCACTTGGAGTATCTAGGTTACCTAGCGGGCAGTTGGACTATGTAGGTTACCTAGCGGGCACTAGGATAATCTAGGTTACCTATCGGGCACTTGGACTATGCAGGTAACCTTGCGGGCACTTGGACAGTCTAGGTTACCTAGCGGGCACTTGGACTATGTAGGCTAATTAGGGTTCCCTTGGACGATCTAGGTTACCTAGCGGGCAATTGCAGTATCTAGGTTACCTAGCGGGCACTTGGATTTTGTACGTTCCCTAGCGGGCACTTGGACTATCTATGTTAACTAGCGGGCACTTGGAATATGTAGGTTAACTAGCGGACACTTGCACTATGTAGGTTACCTAGCAGGCACTTGGACTATCTAGGTTAGCTAGCGGGCACATGGACTATCTAGGATAACTAGCGTGCACTTGGACTATGTAGGTTCCTTAGCGGGCACTTGGACTATCTAGGTTGCCTAGCGGGCACTTGGACGATATAGGTTAAATAGCGTGCCCTTGGAATATCTAGGTTACGTAGCGGGCACTTGGTATGTAGGTTAACTAGAGGGCACACGGACTATGTAGGTTAACTAGAGGACACTTGGACTATCTAGGTTAACTAGTGGGCCCTTGGACTATGTAGGTTAACTAGCGGGCACTTGGACAATCTAGGTTAACTAGCGGGCACTTGGAAGATCTATGTTAACTAGCGGGCACTTCGACTATCAAAGTGAACAAGTGAGCTCTTGGACTATGTAGGTTAACTAGCGGGCCCTTGGACTATCTAGGTTACCTAGCGGGCACTTGGACTATATAGGTTACCTAGCGGGCTCTTGGACTATGTAGGTTACCTAGTGGGCACTTGGACTATCTAGGTTAACGAATGGGCACTTGGAATATGCAGGTAACCTAGCGGGCACTTGGACTGTCTAGGTTACCTAGTGGGCACTTGGACTTCTAGGTTAACGAACGGGCTCTTGGACTATGTAGGTTGCCTAGCTGGCACTTGGACTATCTAGGTTAGGTAACGGGCACTTGGACTATCTAGGTTACCTAGCGGGAACTTGGACAATGTAAGTTACCTAGCGGGCACTTGGACTATCTAGGTTACCTAACGGGCACTTTGACTATCTAGGTTACATAGCGGGCACTTGGACTATGTAGGTTAACTAGCGAGCACTTGGACTCTAGGTTATCTATCAGACACTTGGACTATCTAGGTTACCTAGCGGGCCCTTGGACTATGTAGTTTTCCTAGCGGGCACTTGGACTATCTAGGTTAACGAACGGGCACTTGGACTATGTAGGTAAACTAGCGGGCACTTGGACTATCTAGGTTAACAAACGGGCACTTGAACAATGTAGGTTACCTAGCGGGCACTTGGAGTATGTAGCATCCCTATCGGATATTTGGACTACTTAGGTTACCTAGCGGGCACTTGGACTATCTAGGTTAACTAGTGGGCACTTGGACTATCTAGGTCAACTATTGGGCCCTTGTACTATGTAGGTTAACTAGCGAGCACTTGGACTATCTAGGTTAACTAGCGGACCTTGGACTATGTAGGTTAACTAGCGGGCCTTGGACTATGTAGGGTAACTAGCGGGCACGTGGATGATCTAGGTTAACTAGTGGGCACTTGGACTATCTAGGTTAACTAGCGTGCACTTGGACTATCTAGGTTAACTAGAGGACACTTGGATGATCAATGTTAACTAGCGGGCACTTGGACTATCTAGGTTAGCTAACGGGCACATGGACTAAGTCGGTCCCCTAGTGGGCACTTGGACTATCTAGGTAACTAACGGGCACAAGGACTATCTAGGTTAAGTAGCGGGCACTTGGACTATCTAGGTTACTTAGCTGGCACTTGAACTATGAAGGTTCACTAGCGGGCACTTGGATTATCTAGGTTACCCAGCGGGCACTTGGACTACATAGGTCAACTTGCGGGCCCTTGGACTAATAGGTTACCTAGCGGGCACTTGGACTATGTATGTTAACTAGCGGACAATTGGACGATCTAGGTTAACTAGCGGACACTTGCACTATGTAGGTTACCTTGCGGGCACTTGGACTATGTACCTTCCCTAGCGGGCACATGGACTGTCTAGGTTACCTAGTGGGCACTTGGACTATGTAGTTTACCTAGCAGGCACTTGGACTATGGAGGTTACCTTGCGGGCACTTGGACTATGTAGGTTAACGAACGGGCACTTGGACTATGTAGTTTACCTAGCAGGCACTTAGACTATGTAGGTTAACTAGCGGGCACTTGGACTATTTAGGTTAACTAGCGGGCACTTGGACTATCTAGGTTAACTAGCGGACCCTTGGTCTATGTAGGTTATCTAGCAGGCCTTTGGACTATGTAAGTTAACTAGAGTTCACTTTGATGATCCTGGTTAACTAGCGGGCACTTGGACTATTTAGGTTAACTAGCGGGCACTTGGACTATCTAGGTTAACTAGCGGGCGCTTGGACTATGTAGGTTCCCTAGCGGCCATTTGAACTATATAGGTTACCTAGAGGGCACTTGGACTATCTAGGGTAAAGAACGGGCATTTGGACTATGTAGGTTAACTAGCGAACACTTCGACTATATAGGTTAGCTAACGGGCAATTGGACTATCTAGGTTACCTAGCGGGAACTTGGACAATGTAAGTTACCTAGCGGGCACTTGGACTATCTAGGTTACCTAACGGGCACTTTGACTATCTAGGTTACATAGCGGGCACTTGGACTATGTAGGTTAACTAGCGAGCACTTGGACTCTAGGTTATCTATCGGACACTTGGACTATCTAGGTTACCTAGCGGGCCCTTGGACTATGTAGTTTTCCTAGCGGGCACTTGGACTATCTAGGTTAACGAACGGGCACTTGGACTATGTAGGTAAACTAGCGGGCACTTGGACAGTCTAGGTTACCTAGCGGGCACTTGGACTATCTAGGTTAACAAACGGGCACTGGAACAATGTAGGTTACCTAGCGGGCACTTGGAGTATGTAGCATCCCTATCGGATATTTGGACTACTTAGGTTACCTAGCGGGCACTTGGACTATCTAGGTTAACTAGTGGGCACTTGGACTATCTAGGTCAACTATTGGGCCCTTGTACTATGTAGGTTAACTAGCGAGCACTTGGACTATCTAGGTTAACTAGCGTACCTTGGTCTATGTAGGTTAACTAGCGGGCCTTGGACTATGTAGGGTAACTAGCGGGCACGTGGATGATCTAGGTTAACTAGTGGGCACTTGGACTATCTAGGTTAACTAGCGTGCACTTGGACTATCTAGGTTAACTAGAGGACACTTGGATGATCAATGTTAACTAGCGGGCACTTGGACTATCTAGGTTAGCTAACGGGCACATGGACTAAGTCGGTCCCCTAGTGGGCACTTGGACTATCTAGGTAAACTAACGGGCACAAGGACTATCTAGGTTAAGTAGCGGGCACTTGGACTATCTAGGTTACTTAGCTGGCACTTGAACTATGAAGGTTCCCTAGCGGGCACTTGGATTATCTAGGTTACCCAGCGGGCACTTGGACTACGTAGGTCAACTTGCGGGCCCTTGGACTAATAGGTTACCTAGCGGGCACTTGGACTATGTAGGTTAACTAGCGGACAATTGGACGATCTAGGTTAACTAGCGGACACTTGCACTATGTAGGTTACCTTGCGGGCACTTGGACTATGTACCTTCCCTAGCGGGCACATGGACTGTCTAGGTTACCTAGTGGGCACTTGGACTATGTAGTTTACCTAGCAGGCACTTGGACTATGGAGGTTACCTTGCGGGCACTTGGACTATGTAGGTTAACGAACGGGCACTTGGACTATGTAGTTTACCTAGCAGGCACTTAGACTATGTAGGTTAACTAGCGGGCACTTGGACTATTTAGGTTAACTAGCGGGCACTTGGACTATCTAGGTTAACTAGCGGACCCTTGGTCTATGTAGGTTAACTAGCAGGCCTTTGGACTATGTAAGTTAACTAGAGGGCACTTTGATGATCCTGGTTAACTAGCGGGCACTTGGACTATCTAGGTTAACTAGCGGGCACTTGGACTATCTAGGTTAACTAGCGGGCGCTTGGACTATGTAGGTTCCCTAGCGGCCATTTGAACTATATAGGTTACCTAGAGGGCACTTGGACTATCTAGGGTAAAGAACGGGCATTTGGACTATGTAGGTTAACTAGCGAACACTTCGACTATCTAGGTTAGCTAACGGGCAATTGGACTATCTAGGTTACCTAGCGGGCACTTGGACTATGCAGGTTCCCTAGCGGGCACTTGGACTATTTAGGTTACCTAGCATGCACTATGACAATCTAGGTTAACGAACGGGCACTTGGACTATGTTGGTTCCCTAGTCGCCACTTGGACTATCTAGGTTAGCTAACAGGCACTTGGACTATCTAGCTTCCCTAGCGGGCACTTGTACTATCTAGGTTACCTAGCTGGCACTTGGACTATGAAGGTCAACTAGCAGGCCCTTGGACTATCTAGGTTAGCTAACGGGCACTTAGATTATGTAGGTTAACTAGCGGGCACTTGGAATATGTAGTTTAACTAGCGGACACTTGCACTATGTAGGTTAACTAGCGGGCCCATGGACTATGTAGGTTTACTAGAGGGCCCTTGGACTATCTAGGTTCCCTAAACGGCACTTGAACTATCTAGGTTACCGAACGGGCACTTGGACTATCTAGGTTACCAAACGGGCACTTGGACTATCTAGGTTACCTAGCGGGCACTTGGACTATGTAGGCTAACAAGGGGGCCCTTGGACGATCTAGGTTACCTAGCGGGCACTTGGACTATGTAGGTTACCTAGTGGGCACTTGGACTATCTAGGTTTACTAGCGGGCACTTGGACTCTCTAGGTTAACTAGCGTGCACTTGGACTATGTAGGTTCCTTAGCGGGCACTTGGACTATATAGGTTGCCTAGCGGGCACTTGGACTATTTAGGTTAACTAGCGTGCCCTTGGACTATCTAGGTTACGTAGCGGGCACTTGGTATATAGGTTAATTAGCGGGCACATGGACTATGTAGGTTAACTAGAGGACACTTGGACTATTTAGGTTAACTAGTGGACCCATGGACTTGTAGGATAACTAGCAGGCACTTGGACAATCTAGGTTAACTAGCGGGCACTTGGACTATATAGGTTAACTAGCAGACCCTTGGTCTATGTAGGTTAACTAGCAGGACTTTGGATTATGTAAGTTAACTAGAGGGCACTTTGATGATCCTGGTTAACTAGCGGGCACTTGGACTATCTAGGTTAACTAGCAGGCACTTGGACTATGTAGGTTCCTTAGCGGGCACTTGGACTATATAGGTTGCCTAGCGGGCACTTGGACTATTTAGGTTAACTAGCGTGCCCTTGGACTATCTAGGTTACATAGCGGGCACTTGGTATATAGGTTAATTAGCGGGCACAAGGACTATGTATGTTAACTAGAGGACACTTGGACTATTTAGGTTAACTAGTGGACCCATGGACTTGTAGGATAACTAGCAGGCACTTGGACAATCTAGGTTAACTAGCGGGCACTTGGACTATCAAAGTTATCAAGTGAGCCCTTGGACTATGTAGGTTAACTAGGGGGCCCGTGGACTATCTAGGTTACCTAGCGGGCACTTGGACTATATAGGTTACCTAGCGGGCACTTGGACTATGTAGGTTACCTAGTGGGCACTTGGACTATCTAGGATAACGAACGGGCACTTGGAATATGCAGGTAACCTAGCGGGCACTTGGACATCTAGGTAACGAACGGGCTCTTGGACAATGTAGGTTGCCTAGTGGGCACTTGGACTATGTAGGTTAACTAGCGGACACTTGCACTATGTAGGTTACCTAGCAGGCACTTGGACTATCTAGGTTAGCTAGCGGGCACATGGATTATCTAGGATAACTAGCGTGCACTTGGACTATGTAGGTTCCTTAGCGGGCACTTGGACTATCTAGGTTGCCTAGCGGGCACTTGGACGATATAGGTTAAATAGCGTGCCCTTGGAATATCTAGGTTACGTAGCGGGCACTTGGTATGTAGGTTAACTAGCGGGCACACGGACTATGTAGGTTAACTAGAGGACACTTGGACTATCTGGTTAACTAGTGGGCCCTTGGACTATGTAGGTTACCTAGCGGGCACTTGGACTATATAGGTTACCTAGCGGGCTCTTGGACTATGTAGGTTACCTAGTGGGCACTTGGACTATCTAGGTTAACGAATGGGCACTTGGAATATGCAGGTAACCTAGCGGGCACTTGGACTGTCTAGGTTACCTAGTGGGCACTTGGACTTCTAGGTTAACGAAAGGGCTCTTGGACTATGTAGGTTGCCTAGCTGGCACTTGGACTATCTAGGTTAGGTAACGGGCACTTGGACTATCTAGGTTACCTAGCGGGAACTTGGACAATGTAAGTTACCTAGCGGGCACTTGGACTATCTAGGTTACCTAACGGGCACTTTGACTATCTAGGTTACATAGCGGGTACTTGGACTATGTAGGTTAACTAGCGAGCACTTGGACTCTAGGTTATCTATCGGACACTTGGACTATCTAGGTTACCTAGCGGGCCCTTGGACTATGTAGTTTTCCTAGCGGGCACTTGGACTATCTAGGTTAACAAACGGGCACTTGGACTATGTAGGTAAACTAGCGGGCACTTGGACAGTCTTGGTTACCTAGCGGGCACTTGGACTATCTAGGTTAACAAACGGGCACTTGAAAAATGTAGGTTACCTAGCGGGCACTTGGAGTATGTAGCATCCCTATCGGATATTTGGACTACTTAGGTTACCTAGCGGGCACTTGGACTATCTAGGTTAACTAGTGGGCACTTGGACTATCTAGGTCAACTATTGGGCCCTTGTACTATGTAGGTTAACTAGCGAGCACTTGGACTATCTAAGTTAACTAGCGGACCTTGGACTATGTAGGTTAACTAGCGGGCCTTGGACTATGTAGGGTAACTAGCGGGCACGTGGATGATCTAGGTTAACTAGTGGGCACTTGGACTATCTAGGTTAACTAGCGTGCACTTGGACTATCTAGGTTAACTAGCGGGCACTTGGACTATATAGGTTACCTAGCGGGCACTTGGACTATGTAGGTTACCTAGTGGGCACTTGGACTATCTAGGATAACGAACGGGCACTTGGAATATGCAGGTAACCTAGCGGGCACTTGGACTGTCTAAGTTACCCAGCGGGCACATGGACATCTAGGTAACGAACGGGCTCTAGGACAATGTAGGTTGCCTAGTGGGCACTTGGACTATGTAGGTTCCCTATTGGGTACTTGGAGTGTCTAGGTTAACTAGTGGGCAATTGGACTGTCTAGGTTACCTAGTGGGCACGTGGTCTATGTACGTTCCCTAGCGGGCACTTGGGCTATCTACGTTACCTTGCGGGCACTTGGACTATGTAGGTTAACGAACGGGCACTTGGACTATGTAGTTTACCCAGCAGGCACTTGGACTATGTAGGTTAATAGTGGGCACTTGGACTATTTAGGTTAACTAGCGGGCACTTGGACTATCTAGGTTAACTAGCGGATCCTTGGTCTATGTAAGTTAACTAGCAGGCCTTTGGACTATGTAAGTTAACTAGAGGGCACTTTGATGATCCTGGTTAACTAGCGGGCACTTGGACTATCTAGGTTAACTAGCGGGCACTTGGACTATCTAGGTTAACTAGCGGGCGCTTGGACTATGTAGGTTCCCTAGCCGCCATTTGAACTATATAGGTTACCTAGAGGGCACTTGGATTATCTAGGTTACCTAGCGGGCACTTGGACTATCTAGGGTAAAGAACGGGCACTTGGACTATGTAGGTTAACTAGCGAACACTTCGACTATCTAGGTTAGCTAACGGGCAATTGGACTATCTAGGTTACCTAGCGGGCACTTGGACTATGTAGGTTCCCTAGCGGGCACTTGGACTATTTAGGTTACCTAGCATGCACTATGACTATCTAGGTTTACTAAAAGGCACTTGGACTATGTAGGTTCCCTAGCGGGCACTTGGACTATGTAGGTTCCCTATTGGGTACTTGGAGTGTCTAGGTTAACTAGTGGGCAATTGGACTGTCTAGGTTACCTAGTGGGCACGTGGACTATGTACGTTCCCTAGCGGGCACTTGGGCTATCTACGTTACCTTGCGGGCACTTGGACTATGTAGGTTAACAAACGGGCACTTGGACTATGTAGTTTAACTAACAGGCACTTGGACTATGTAGGTTAACTAGCGGCACTTTGACTATCTACGTTAACCAGCGGGCCCTTGGACTATGTAGATTCCCTAGTGGGCACTTGGACTATGTATGTTCCCTATGGACACTTGAACTATGTAAGTTAACTACCGGGCACTTGGACTATGTAGGTTAACTAGCGGGCACTTGGACAGTCTAGGTTACCTAGCGGGTACTTTGACTTCTAGGTTAACGAATGGGCACTTGGACTTTGTATGGTGCATAGCGGGCACTTGGACTACCAAGTCAACTAGCGGGCCCTTGTACTATATAGGTTAACTATCGAGCACTTGGACTATCTAGGTTAACTAGCGGACCTTGGACTACGCAGGTTAACTAGCGGGCCCTTAGACTATGTAGGTTAACTAGCGTGCACTTGGTCTATCTAGGTTAACTAGCGGGCACTTGGATGATCAATGTTAACTAGCGGGCACTTGGACTATCTAGGTTAGCTAATGGGCACTTGGACTAAGTACGTCGCCTAGTGGGCACATGGACACTCTAGGTTAACTAACGGGCACTAGGACTATCTAGGTTAGCTAACGGGCACTTGGAGTATCTAGGTTACCTAGCGGGCAGTTGGACTATGTAGGTTACCTAGCGGGCACTAGGATTATCTAGGTTACCTATCGGGCACTTGGACTATGCAGGTAACCTTGCGGGCACTTGGACAGTCTAGGTTACCTAGCGGGCACTTGGACTATGTAGGCTAATTAGGGTTCCCTTGGACGATCTAGGTTACCTAGCGGGCACTTGCAGTATCTAGGTTACCTAGCGGGCACTTGGATTTTGTACGTTCCCTAGCGGGCACTTGGACTATCTATGTTAACTAGCGGGCACTTGGAATATGTAGGTTAACTAGCGGACACTTGCACTATGTAGGTTACCTAGCAGGCACTTGGACTATCTAGGTTAGCTAGCGGGCACATGGACTATCTAGGATAACTAGCGTGCACTTGGAATATCTAGGTTGCCTAGCGGGCACTTGGACGATATAGGTTAAATAGCGTGCCCTTGGAATATCTAGGTTACGTAGCGGGCACTTGGTATGTAGGTTAACTAGCGAGCACACGGACTATGTAGGTTAACTAGAGGACACTTGGACTATCTAGGTTAACTAGTGGGCCCTTGGACTATGTAGGTTAACTAGCGGGCACTTGGACAATCTAGGTTAACTACCGGGCACTTGGAAGATCTATGTTAACTAGCGGGCACTTGGATTATCAAAGTGAACAAGTGAGCTCTTGGACTATGTAGGTTAACTAGCGGGCCCTTGGACTATCTAGGTTACCTAGCGGGCACTTGGACTATATAGGTTACTTAGCGGGCTCTTGGACTATGTAGGTTACCTAGTGGGCACTTGGACTATCTAGGTTAACGAATGGGCACTTGGAATATGCAGGTAACCTAGCGTGCACTTGGACTGTCTAGGTTACCTAGTGGGCACTTGGACTTCTAGGTTAACGAACGGGCTCTTGGACTATGTAGGTTGCCTAGCTGGCACTTGGACTATCTAGGTTAGGTAACGGGCACTTGGACTATCTAGGTTACCTAGCGGGAACTTGGACAATGTAAGTTACCTAGCGGGCACTTGGACTATCTAGGTTACCTAACGGGCACTTTGACTATCTAGGTTACATAGCGGGCACTTGGACTATGTAGGTTAACTAGCGAGCACTTGGACTCTAGGTTATCTATCGGACACTTGGACTATCTAGGTTACCTAGCGGGCCCTTGGACTATGTAGTTTTCCTAGCGGGCACTTGGACTATCTAGGTTAACGAACGGGCACTTGGACTATGTAGGTAAACTAGCGGGCACTTGGACAGTCTAGGTTACCTAGCGGGCACTTGGACTATCTAGGTTAACAAACGGGCACTGGAACAATGTAGGTTACCTAGCGGGCACTTGGAGTATGTAGCATCCCTATCGGATATTTGGACTACTTAGGTTACCTAACGGGCACTTGGACTATCTAGGTTAACTAGTGGGCACTTGGACTATCTAGGTCAACTATTGGGCCCTTGTACTATGTAGGTTAACTAGCGAGCACTTGGACTATCTAGGTTAACTAGCGGACCTTGGACTATGTAGGTTAACTAGCGGGCCTTGGACTATGTAGGGTAACTAGCGGGCACGTGGATGATCTAGGTTAACTAGTGGGCACTTGGACTATCTAGGTTAACTAGCGTGCACTTGGACTATCTAGGTTAACTAGAGGACACTTGGATGATCAATGTTAACTAGCGGGCACTTGGACTATCTAGGTTAGCTAACGGGCACATGGACTAAGTCGGTCCCCTAGTGGGCACTTGGACTATCTAGGTAAACTAACGGGCACAAGGACTATCTAGGTTAAGTAGCGGGCACTTGGACTATCTAGGTTACTTAGCTGGCACTTGAACTATGAAGGTTCCCTAGCGGGCACTTGGATTATCTAGGTTACCCAGCGGGCACTTGGACTACGTAGGTCAACTTGCGGGCCCTTGGACTAATAGGTTACCTAGCGGGCACTTGGACTATGTAGGTTAACTAGCGGACAATTGGACTATCTAGGTTAACTAGCGGACACTTGCACTATGTAGGTTACCTTGCGGGCACTTGGACTATGTACCTTCCCTAGCGGGCACATGGACTGTCTAGGTTACCTAGTGGGCACTTGGACTATGTAGTTTACCTAGCAGGCACTTGGACTATGGAGGTTACCTTGCGGGCACTTGGACTATGTAGGTTAACGAACGGGCACTTGGACTATGTAGTTTACCTAGCAGGCACTTAGACTATGTAGGTTAACTAGCGGGCACTTGGACTATTTAGGTTAACTAGCGGGCACTTGGACTATCTAGGTTAACTAGCGGACCCTTGGTCTATGTAGGTTAACTAGCAGGCCTTTGGACTATGTAAGTTAACTAGAGGGCACTTTGATGATCCTGGTTAACTAGCGGGCACTTGGACTATCTAGGTTAACAAGCGGGCACTTGGACTATCTAGGTTAACTAGCGGGCGCTTGGACTATGTAGGTTCCCTAGCGGCCATTTGAACTATATAGGTTACCTAGAGGGCACTTGGACTATCTAGGGTAAAGAACGGGCATTTGGACTATGTAGGTTAACTAGCGAACACTTCGACTATCTAGGTTACCTAGCGGGCACTTGGACTATGTAGGTTCCCTAGCGGGCACTTGGACTATTTAGGTTACCTAGCATGCACTATGACAATCTAGGTTAACGAACGGGCACTTGGACTATGTAGGTTCCCTAGCCGCCACTTGGACTATCTAGGTTAGCTAACAGGCACTTGGACTATCTAGCTTCCCTAGCGGGCACTTGTACTATCTAGGTTACCTAGCTGGCACTTGGACTATGTAGGTCAACTAGCGGGCCCTTGGACTATCTAGGTTAGCTAACGGGCACTTAGATTATGTAGGTTAACTAGCGGGCACTTGGAATATGTAGGTTAACTAGCGGACACTTGCACTATGTAGGTTAACTAGCGGGCCCATGGACTATGTAGGTTTACTAGAGGGCCCTTGGACTATCTAGGTTCCCTAAACGGCACTTGAACTATCTAGGTTACCGAACGGGCACTTGGACTATCTAGGTTACCGAACGGGCACTTGGACTATCTAGGTTACCTAGCGGGCACTTGGACTATGTAGGCTAACAAGGGGGCCCTTGGACGATCTAGGTTACCTAGCGGGCACTTGGACTATGTAGGTTACCTAGTGGGCACTTGGAATATCTAGGTTAACTAGCGGGCACTTGGACTCTCTAGGTTAACTAGCGTGCACTTGGACTATGTAGGTTCCTTAGCGGGCACTTGGACTATGTAGGTTGCTTAGCGTGCACTTGGACTATTTAGGTTAACTAGCGTGCCCTTGGACTATATAGGTTACGTAGCGGGCACTTGGTATATAGGTTAATTAGCGGGCACATGGACTATGTAGGTTAACTAGAGGACACTTGGACTATTTAGGTTAACTAGTGGACCCATGGACTTGTAGGATAACTAGCAGGCACTTGGACAATCTAAGTTAACTAGCGGGCACTTGGACTATCTAGGTTAACTAGCAGACCCTTGGTCTATGTAGGTTAACTAGCAGGCCTTTGGACTATGTAAGTTAACTAGAGGGCACTTTGATGATCCTGGTTAACTAGCGGGCACTTGGACTATCTAGGTTAACTAGCAGGCACTTGGACTATGTAGGTTCCTTAGCGGGCACTTGGACTATATAGGTTGCCTAGCGGGCACTTGGACTATTTAGGTTAACTAGCGTGCCCTTGGACTATCTAGGTTACATAGCGGGCACTTGGTATATAGGTTAATTAGCGGGCACAAGGACTATGTAGGTTAACTAGAGGACACTTGGACTATTTAGGTTAACTAGTGGACCCATGGACTTGTAGGATAACTAGCAGGCACTTGGACAATCTAGGTTAACTAGCGGGCACTTGGACTATCAAAGTTATCAAGTGAGCCCTTGGACTATGTAGGTTAACTAGGGGGCCCGTGGACTATCTAGGTTACCTAGCGGGCACTTGGACTATATAGGTTACCTAGCGGGCACTTGGACTATGTAGGTTACCTAGTGGGCACTTGGACTATCTAGGATAACGAACGGGCACTTGGAATATGCAGGTAACCTAGCGGGCACTTGGACTGTCTAAGTTACCTAGCGGGCACTTGGACATCTAGGTAACGAACGGGCTCTTGGACAATGTAGGTTGCCTAGTGGGCACTTGGACTATGTAGGTTAACTAGCGGACACTTGCACTATGTAGGTTACCTAGCAGGCACTTGGACTATCTAGGTTAGCTAGCGGGCACATGGACTATCTAGGATAACTAGCGTGCACTTGGACTATGTAGGTTCCTTAGCGGGCACTTGGACTATCTAGGTTGCCTAGCGGGCACTTGGATGATATAGGTTAAATAGCGTGCCCTTGGAATATCTAGGTTACGTAGCGGGCACTTGGTATGTAGGTTAACTAGCGGGCACACGGACTATGTAGGTTAACTAGAGGACACTTGGACTATCTAGGTTAACTAGTGGGCCCTTGGACTATGTAGGTTACCTAGCGGGCACTTGGACTATATAGGTTACCTAGCGGGCTCTTGGACTATGTAGGTTACCTAGTGGGCACTTGGACTATCTAGGTTAACAAATGGGCACTTGGAATATGCAGGTAACCTAGCGGGCACTTGGACTGTCTAGGTTACCTAGTGGGCACTTGGACTTCTAGGTTAACGAACGGGCTCTTGGACTATGTAGGTTGCCTAGCTGGCACTTGGACTATCTAGGTTAGGTAACGGGCACTTGGACTATCTAGGTTACCTAGCGGGAACTTGGACAATGTAAGTTACCTAGCGGGCACTTGGACTATCTAGGTTACCTAACGGGCACTTTGACTATCTAGGTTACATAGCGGGCACTTGGACTATGTAGGTTAACTAGCGAGCACTTGGACTCTAGGTTATCTATCGGACACTTGGACTATCTAGGTTACCTAGCGGGCCCTTGGACTATGTAGTTTTCCTAGCGGGCACTTGGACTATCTAGGTTAACGAACGGGCACTTGGACTATGTAGGTAAACTAGCGGGCACTTGGACAGTCTAGGTTACCTAGCGGGCACTTGGACTATCTAGGTTAACAAACGGGCACTTGAAAAATATAGGTTACCTAGCGGGCACTTGGAGTATGTAGCATCCCTATCGGATATATGGACTACTTAGGTTACCTAGCGGGCACTTGGACTATCTAGGTTAACTAGTGGGCACTTGGACTATCTAGGTCAACTATTGGGCCCTTGTACTATGTAGGTTAACTAGCGAGCACTTGGACTATCTAGGTTAACTAGCGGGCCTTGGACTATGTAGGGTAACTAGCGGGCACGTGGATGATCTAGGTTAACTAGTGGGCACTTGGACTATCTAGGTTAACTAGCGTGCACTTGGACTATCTAGGTTAACTAGAGGACACTTGGATGATCAATGTTAACTAGCGGGCACTTGGACTATCTAGGTTAGCTAACGGGCACATGGACTAAGTCGGTCCCCTAGTGGGCACTTGGACTATCTAGGTAAACTAACGGGCACAAGGACTATCTAGGTAAGTAGCGGGCACTTGGACTATCTAGGTTACTTAGCTGGCACTTGAACTATGAAGGTTCCCTAGCGGGCACTTGGATTATCTAGGTTACCCAGCGGGCACTTGGACTACGTAGGTCAACTTGCGGGCCCTTGGACTAATAGGTTACCTAGCGGGCACTTGGTCTATGTAGGTTAACTAGCGGACAATTGGACGATCTAGGTTAACTAGCGGACACTTGCACTATGTAGGTTACCTTGCGGGCACTTGGACTATGTACCTTCCCTTGCGGGCACATGGACTGTCTAGGTTACCTAGTGGGCACTTGGACTATGTAGTTTACCTAGCAGGCACTTGGACTATGGAGGTTACCTTGCGGGCACTTGGACTATGTAGGTTAACGAACGGGCACTTGGACTATGTAGTTTACCTAGCAGGCACTTAGAATATGTAGGTTAACTAGCGGGCACTTGGACTATTTAGGTTAACTAGCGGGCACTTGGACTATCTAGGTTAACTAGCGGACCCTTGGTCTATGTAGGTTAACTAGCAGGCCTTTGGACTATGTAAGTTAACTAGAGGGCACTTTGATGATCCTGGTTAACTAGCGGGCACTTGGACTATCTAGGTTAACAAGCGGGCACTTGGACTATCTAGGTTAACTAGCGGGCGCTTGGACTATGTAGGTTCCCTAGCGGCCATTTGAACTATATAGGTTACCTAGAGGGCACTTGGACTATCTAAGGTAAAGAACGGGCATTTGGACTATGTAGGTTAACTAGCGAACACTTCGACTATCTAGGTTAGCTAACGGGCAATTGGACTATCTAGGTTACCTAGCGGGCACTTGGACTATGTAGGTTCCCTAGCGGGCACTTGGACTATTTAGGTTACCTAGCATGCACTATGACAATCTAGGTTAACGAACGGGCACTTGGACTATGTAGGTTCCCTAGCCGCCACTTGGACTATCTAGGTTAGCTAACAGGCACTTGGACTATCTAGCTTCCCTAGCGGGCACTTGTACTATCTAGGTTACCTAGCTGGCACTTGGACTATGTAGGTCAACTAGCGGGCCCTTGGACTATCTAGGTTAGCTAACGGGCACTTAGATTATGTAGGTTAACTAGCGGGCACTTGGAATATGTAGGTTAACTAGCGGACACTTGCACTATGTAGGTTAACTAGCGGGCCCATGGACTATGTAGGTTTACTAGAGGGCCCTTGGACTATCTAGGTTCCCTAAACGGCACTTGAACTATCTAGGTTACCGAACGGGCACTTGGACTATCTAGGTTACCGAACGGGCACTTGGACTATCTAGGTTACCTAGCGGGCACTTGGACTATGTAGGCTAACAAGGGGGCCCTTGGACGATCTAGGTTACCTAGCGGGCACTTGGACTATGTAGGTTACCTAGTGGGCACTTGGAATATCTAGGTTAACTAGCGGGCACTTGGACTCTCTAGGTTAACTAGCGTGCACTTGGACTATGTAGGTTCCTTAGCGGGCACTTGGACTATATAGGTTGCCTAGCGTGCACTTGGACTATTTAGGTTAACTAGCGTGCCCTTGGACTATCTAGGTTACGTAGCGGGCACTTGGTATATAGGTTAATTAGCGGGCACATGGACTATGTAGGTTAACTAGAGGACACTTGGACTATTTAGGTTAACTAGTGGACCCATGGACTTGTAGGATAACTAGCAGGCACTTGGACAATCTAGGTTAACTAGCGGGCACTTGGACTATCTAGGTTAACTAGCAGACCCTTGGTCTATGTAGGTTAACTAGCAGGCCTTTGGACTATGTAAGTTAACTAGAGGGCACTTTGATGATCCTGGTTAACTAGCGGGCACTTGGACTATCTAGGTTAACTAGCAGGCACTTGGACTATGTAGGTTCCTTAGCGGGCACTTGGACTATATAGGTTGCCTAGCGGGCACTTGGACTATCTAGGTTAACTAGCGTGCCCTTGGACTATCTAGGTTACATAGCGGGCACTTGGTATATAGGTTAATTAGCGGGCACAAGGACTATGTAGGTTAACTAGAGGACACTTGGACTATTTAGGTTAACTAGTGGACCCATGGACTTGTAGGATAACTAGCAGGCACTTGGACAATCTAGGTTAACTAGCGGGCACATGGACTATCAAAGTTATCAAGTGAGCCCTTGGACTATGTAGGTTAACTAGGGGGCCCGTGGACTATCTAGGTTACCTAGCGGGCACTTGGACTATATAGGTTACCTAGCGGGCACTTGGACTATGTAGGTTACCTAGTGGGCACTTGGACTATCTAGGATAACGAACGGGCACTTGGAATATGCAGGTAACCTAGCGGGCACTTGGACTGTCTAAGTTACCTAGCGGGCACTTGGACATCTAGGTAACGAACGGGCTCTTGGACAATGTAGGTTGCCTAGAGGGCACTTGGACTATGTAGGTTAACTAGCGGACACTTGCACTATGTAGGTTACCTAGCAGGCACTTGGACTATCTAGGTTAGCTAGCGGGCACATGGACTATCTAGGATAACTAGCGTGCACTTGGACTATGTAGGTTCCTTAGCGGGCACTTGGACTATCTAGGTTGCCTAGCGGGCACTTGGATGATATAGGTTAAATAGCGTGCCCTTGGAATATCTAGGTTACGTAGCGGGCACTTGGTATGTAGGTTAACTAGCGGGCACACGGACTATGTAGGTTAACTAGAGGACACTTGGACTATCTAGGTTAACTAGTGGGCCCTTGGACTATGTAGGTTACCTAGCGGGCACTTGGACTATATAGGTTACCTAGCGGGCTCTTGGACTATGTAGGTTACCTAGTGGGCACTTGGACTATCTAGGTTAACGAATGGGCACTTGGAATATGCAGGTAACCTAGCGGGCACTTGGACTGTCTAGGTTACCTAGTGGGCACTTGGACTTCTAGGTTAACGAACGGGCTCTTGGACTATGTAGGTTGCCTAGCTGGCACTTGGACTATCTAGGTTAGGTAACGGGCACTTGGACTATCTAGGTTACCTAGCGGGAACTTGGACAATGTAAGTTACCTAGCGGGCACTTGGACTATCTAGGTTACCTAACGGGCACTTGGACTATCTAGGTTACTTAGCTGGCACTTGGACTATGAAGGTTCCCTAGCGGGCACTTGGATTATCTAGGTTACCCAGCGGGCACTTGGACTACGTAGGTCAACTTGCGGGCCCTTGGACTATCTAGGTTAGCTAACTGGCACGTGGACTATGTAGGTTAACTAGCGGACACTTGCACTATCTAGGTTAACTAGCGGGCTCTTGCACTATGTAGGTTAACTAGCGGGCCCATTGACTATGTAGGTTAACTTGCGGGCACTAGGACGATCTAGGTTAACTAGCGGGCACTTGCACGATCTAAGTTTACTAGCGGGCACTTGGACGATATAGGTTAACTAGCGGGCACTTGGATTATCTAGGTTACCTAGCGGGCACTTGGACTATGTATGTTCCCTAGCCGGCATTTGGGCTATATAGATAACCTAGCGGGCACTTAGACTTTGTAGGTTACCTAGCGGGCACTTGGAATATCTAGGTTACCTAGCTGGCACTTGAACTATCTACGTTGCCTAGCGGGTTCTTGGAGTATGTAGGTTACCTAGCGGGCTGTTGGACTATCTAGGTTACCTAGCAGGCATTGGACTATCTAGGTTAAGTAACGGGCACTTGGACTATGTAGGTTCCCTATCGGGCACTTGGACTAGGTAGGTTCCCTAGCGGGCACTTGGTCTATCTAGGTTAACCTAGAGGGCACTTGGACTATCTAGGTTAACTGGCGAGCACTTGGACTATCTAGGATAACTAGCGGCCACTTGGACTATTAGGGTCCCTAGCAGGCATTTTGACTATATAGGTTACCTAGCGGGCACTTGGACTATGTAGGTTAACGAACAGGCACTTGGACTATGTAGGTAACCTAGTGGTCACTTGAACTGTCTAGGTTACCTAGCGGGCACTTGGACTATGTAGGTTAACTAGCGGGCACTTGGACTCTCTAGGTTAACTAGCGGGCCCTTGGACGATGTAGGTTAACTAGCGGGCCCTTGGACTATGTAGGTTAACTAGCGTGCACTTGGAAGATCTAGGTAAACTAGCGGGTACTTGGACTATGTAGGTTAACTAGCGGGCCTTTGGACTATGTAGAATAACTAGCGGCACTTTTACTATCTATGTTAACTAGCGGGACCTTGGACTATGTAGATTCCCTAGCGGGCACTTGGACTATGTATGTTCCAGAGCGGGCACTTCGATTATGTAGGTTCCCTAGCAGGCACTTGGACTATGTAGGTTCCAGAGCGGGCACTTGGACTATCTAGGTTCCCTAGCAGGCACTTGGACTATGTAGGTTAACTAGCGGACACTTGGACTTTCTAGGTTAACTAGCAGGTACTTGGATTATGAAGGTTAACTAGCGGGCCCTTGGACTATGTAGATTAACTAGCAGCACTTGGACTATCTAGGTTACCTAGCAGGCACTTGGACTATGAAGGTACCCTAGGGGGCACTTGGATTATCTAGGTTACCCAGCGGGCACTTGGACTATGTAGGCCAACTAGCGGGCCCTTGGACTATTTAGGTTAGCTAACTGGCACATGGACTATGTAAGTTAACTAGCGGACACTTGCATGATCTAGGTTAACTAGCCGGCTCTTGCAGTATGTAGGTTAACTAGCGGGCCAATTGACTATGTAGGTTAATTAGCGGGCACTTGGAGGATCTAGGTTAACTAGCGGGCACTTGGACGATATAGGTTAACTAGCGGGCACTTGGATTTTCTAGGTTAGCTAGAGGGCTCTTGCAATATGTAAGTTAACTAGAGGGCCCATTGACTATGTAGGTTAACTAGCGGGCACTTGGACGATCTAGGTTAACTAGCGGACACTTGGACGATATAGGTTAACTAGCTGGCTTTTGGATTATCTAGGTTACCTAGCGTGCACTTGGACTATCTAGGTTAACTGGCGGGAACTTGGATGATCAATGTTAACTAGCGGGCACTTGGACTATCTAGGTTAGCTAATGGGCACATGGACTAAGTACGTCCCCTAGTGGGCACTTGGACTATCTAGCTTAACTAACGAGCACTTGGACTATCTAGGTTACCTAGCAGGCACTTGGACTATGAAGGTACCCTAGGGGGCACTTGGATTATCTAGGTTACCCAGCGGGCACTTGGACTATGTAGGTCAACTAGCGGGCCCTTGGACTATTTAGGTTAGCTAACTGGCACATGCACTACGTAGGTTTACTAGCGGACACTTGCATGATCTAGGTTAACTAGCGGGCTCTTGCAGTATGTAGGTTAACTAGCGGGCCAATTGTCTATGTAGGTTAACTAGCGGGCACTTGGACGATCTAGGTTAACTAGCGGGCACTTGGACGATATAGGTTAACTAGCGGGCACTTGGATTATCTAGGTTAGCTAGCGGGCTCTTGCAATATGTAGGTTAACTAGAGGGCCCATTGACTATGTAGGTTAACTAGCGGGCACTTGGACGATCTAGGTTAACTAGCGGACACTTGGACGATATAGGTTAACTAGCGGGCACTTGGATTATCTAGGTTACCTAGCGGGCACTTGGACTATGTAGGTTCCCTAGCGGGCATGTGGACTATATAGATAACCTAGCGGGCACTTAGACTTTTTAGGTTACCTAGCGGGCACTTGGACTATCTAGGTTACCTAGCTGGCACTTGAACTATCTACGTTGCCTAGCGGGTTCTTGAAGTATGTAGGTTACCTAGCGGGCTGTTGGACTATCTAGGTTACCTAGCAGCCATTGGACTATCTAGGTTAACTAACGGGCACTTGGACTATTTAGGTTCCATAGCAGGCCTTGGAATATGTAAGTTCCCTATTGGGCACTTGGACTAGGTAGGTTCCCTAGCAGGCACTTGGTCTATTTAGGTTAACTAGCGGGCACTTGGACTATCTAGGTTACCTAGCGGGCACTTGGACTATGTAGGCTAACAAGGGGGCCCTTGGACGATCTAGGTTACCTAGCGGGCACTTGGACTATGTAGGTTACCTAGTGGGCACTTGGAATATCTAGGTTAACTAGCGGGCACTTGGACTCTCTAGGTTAACTAGCGTGCACTTGGACTATGTAGGTTCCTTAGCGGGCACTTGGACTATATAGGTTGCCTAGCGTGCACTTGGACTATTTAGGTTAACTAGCGTGCCCTTGGACTATCTAGGTTACGTAGCGGGCACTTGGTATATAGGTTAATTAGCGGGCACATGGACTATGTAGGTTAACTAGAGGACACTTGGACTACTTAGGTTAACTAGTGGACCCATGGACTTGTAGGATAACTAGCAGGCACTTGGACAATCTAGGTTAACTAGCGGGCACTTGGACTATCTAGGTTAACTAGCAGACCCTTGGTCTATGTAGGTTAACTAGCAGGCCTTTGGACTATGTAAGTTAACTAGAGGGCACTTTGATGATCCTGGTTAACTAGCGGGCACTTGGACTATCTAGGTTAACTAGCAGGCACTTGGACTATGTAGGTTCCTTAGCGGGCACTTGGACTATATAGGTTGCCTAGCGGGCACTTGGACTATTTAGGTTAACTAGCGTGCCCTTGGACTATCTAGGTTACATAGCGGGCACTTGGTATATAGGTTAATTAGCGGGCACAAGGACTATGTAGGTTAACTAGAGGACACTTGGACTATTTAGGTTAACTAGTGGACCCATGGACTTGTAGGATAACTAGCAGGCACTTGGACAATCTAGGTTAACTAGCGGGCACTTGGACTATCAAAGTTATCAAGTGAGCCCTTGGACTATGTAGGTTAACTAGGGGGCCCGTGGACTATCTAGGTTACCTAGCGGGCACTTGGACTATATAGGTTACCTAGCGGGCACTTGGACTATGTAGGTTACCTAGTGGGCACTTGGACTATCTAGGATAACGAACGGGCACTTGGAATATGCAGGTAACCTAGCGGGCACTTGGACTGTCTAAGTTACCTAGCGGGCACTTGGACATCTAGGTAACGAACGGGCTCTTGGACAATGTAGGTTGCCTAGTGGGCACTTGGACTATGTAGGTTAACTAGCGGACACTTGCACTATGTAGGTTACCTAGCAGGCACTTGGACTATCTAGGTTAGCTAGCGGGCACATGGACTATCTAGGATAACTAGCGTGCACTTGGACTATGTAGGTTCCTTAGCGGGCACTTGGACTATCTAGGTTGCCTAGCGGGCACTTGGATGATATAGGTTAAATAGCGTGCCCTTGGAATATCTAGGTTACGTAGCGGGCACTTGGTATGTAGGTTAACTAGCGGGCACACGGACTATGTAGGTTAACTAGAGGACACTTGGACTATCTAGGTTAACTAGTGGGCCCTTGGACTATGTAGGTTACCTAGCGGGCACTTGGACTATATAGGTTACCTAGCGGGCTCTTGGACTATGTAGGTTACCTAGTGGGCACTTGGACTATCTAGGTTAACGAATGGGCACTTGGAATATGCAGGTAACCTAGCGGGCACTTGGACTGTCTAGGTTACCTAGTGGGCACTTGGACTTCTAGGTTAACGAACGGGCTCTTGGACTATGTAGGTTGCCTAGCTGGCACTTGGACTATCTAGGTTAGGTAACGGGCACTTGGACTATCTAGGTTACCTAGCGGGAACTTGGACAATGTAAGTTACCTAGCGGGCACTTGGACTATCTAGGTTACCTAACGGGCACTTTGACTATCTAGGTTACATAGCGGGCACTTGGACTATGTAGGTTAACTAGTGAGCACTTGGACTCTAGGTTATCTATCGGACACTTGGACTATCTAGGTTACCTAGCGGGCCCTTGGACTATGTAGTTTTCCTAGCGGGCACTTGGACTATCTAGGTTAACGAACGGGCACTTGGACTATGTAGGTAAACTAGCGGGCACTTGGACAGTCTAGGTTACCTAGCGGGCACTTGGACTATCTAGGTTAACAAACGGGCACTTGAAAAATGTAGGTTACCTAGCGGGCACTTGGAGTATGTAGCATCCCTATCGGATATATGGACTACTTAGGTTACCTAGCGGGCACTTGGACTATCTAGGTTAACTAGTGGGCACTTGGACTATCTAGGTCAACTATTGGGCCCTTGTACTATGTAGGTTAACTAGCAAGCACTTGGACTATCTAGGTTAACTAGCGGACCTTGGACTATGTAGGTTAACTAGCGGGCCTTGGACTATGTAGGGTAACTAGCGGGCACGTGGATGATCTAGGTTAACTAGTGGGCACTTGGACTATCTAGGTTAACTAGCGTGCACTTGGATTATCTAGGTTAACTAGCGGGCACTTGGATGATCAATGTTAACTAGCGGGCACTTGGACTATCTAGGTTAGCTAACGGGCACATGGACTAAGTCGGTCCCCTAGTGGGCACTTGGACTATCTAGGTAAACTAACGGGCACAAGGACTATCTAGGTTAAGTAGCGGGCACTTGGACTATCTAGGTTACTTAGCTGGCACTTGAACTATGAAGGTTCCCTAGCGGGCACTTGGATTATCTAGGTTACCCAGCGGGCACTTGGACTACGTAGGTCAACTTGCGGGCCCTTGGACTATCTAGGTTAGCTAACTGGCACGTGGACTATGTAGGTTAACTAGCGGACACTTGCACTATCTAGGTTAACTAGCGGGCTCTTGCACTATGTAGGTTAACTAGCGGGCCCATTGACTATGTAGGTTAACTTGCGGGCACTAGGACGATCTAGGTTAACTAGCGGGCACTTGCACGATCTAAGTTATCTAGCGGGCACTTGGACGATATAGGTTAACTAGCGGGCACTTGGATTATCTAGGTTACCTAGCGGGCACTTGTACTATGTAGGTTCCCTAGTGGGCATTTGGACTATATAGATAACCTAGCGGGCACTTAGACTTTGTAGGTTACCTAGCGGGCACTTGGACTATCTAGGTTACCTAGCTGGCACTTGAACTATCTACGTTGCCTAGCGGGTTCTTGGAGTATGTAGGTTACCTAGCGGGCTGTTGGACTATCTAGGTTACCTAGCAGGCATTGGACTATCTAGGTTAACTAACGGGCACTTGGACTATGTAGGTTCCCTATCGGGCACTTGGACTAGGTAGGTTCCCTAGCGGGCACTTGGTCTATCTAGGTTAACCTAGAGGGCACTTGGACTATCTAGGTTAACTGGCGAACACTTGGACTATCTAGGATAACTAGCGGCCACTTGGACTATTAGGGTCCCTAGCGGGCATTTTGACTATATAGGTTACCTAGCGGGCACTTGGACTATGTAGGTTAACGAACAGGCACTTGGACTATGTAGGTAACCTAGTGGTCACTTGAACTGTCTAGGTTACCTAGCGGGCACTTGGACTATGTAGGTTAACTAGCGGGCACTTGGACTCTCTAGGTTAACTAGCGGGCCCTTGGACGATGTAGGTTAACTAGCGGGCCCTTGGACTATGTAGGTTAACTAGCGTGCACTTGGAAGATCTAGGTAAACTAGCGGGTACTTGGACTATGTAGGTTAACTAGCGGGCCTTTGGACTATGTAGAATAACTAGCGGCACTTTTACTATCTATGTTAACTAGCGGGACCTTGGACTATGTAGATTCCCTAGCGGGCACTTGGACTATGTATGTTCCAGAGCGGGCACTTCGATTATGTAGGTTCCCTAGCAGGCACTTGGACTATGTAGGTTCCAGAGCGGGCACTTGGACTATCTAGGTTCCCTAGCAGGCACTTGGACTATGTAGGTTAACTAGCGGACACTTGGACTTTCTAGGTTAACTAGCAGGTACTTGGATTATGAAGGTTAACTAGCGGGCCCTTGGACTATGTAGATTAACTAGCAGCTCTTGGACTATCTAGGTTACCTAGCAGGCACTTGGACTATGAAGGTACCCTAGGGGGCACTTGGATTATCTAGGTTACCCAGCGGGCACTTGGACTATGTAGGTCAACTAGCGGGCCCTTGGACTATTTAGGTTAGCTAACTGGCACATGGACTATGTAAGTTAACTAGCGGACACTTGCATGATCTAGGTTAACTAGCCGGCTCTTGCAGTATGTAGGTTAACTAGCGGGCCAATTGACTATGTAGGTTAATTAGCGGGCACTTGGAGGATCTAGGTTAACTAGCGGGCACTTGGACGATATAGGTTAACTAGCGGGCACTTGGATTTTCTAGGTTAGCTAGAGGGCTCTTGCAATATGTAAGTTAACTAGAGGGCCCATTGACTATGTAGGTTAACTAGCGGGCACTTGGACGATCTAGGTTAACTAGCGGACACTTGGACGATATAGGTTAACTAGCGGGCTTTTCGATTATCTAGGTTACCTAGCGTGCACTTGGACTATCTAGGTTAACTGGCGGGAACTTGGATGATCAATGTTAACTAGCGGGCACTTGGACTATCTAGGTTAGCTAATGGGCACATGGACTAAGTACGTCCCCTAGTGGGCACTTGGACTATCTAGCTTAACTAACGAGCACTTGGACTATCTAGGTTACCTAGCAGGCACTTGGACTATGAAGGTACCCTAGGGGGCACTTGGATTATCTAGGTTACCCAGCGGGCACTTGGACTATGTAGGTCAACTAGCGGGCCCTTGGACTATTTAGGTTAGCTAACTGGCACATGCACTACGTAGGTTTACTAGCGGACACTTGCATGATCTAGGTTAACTAGCGGGCTCTTGCAGTATGTAGGTTAACTAGCGGGCCAATTGTCTATGTAGGTTAACTAGCGGGCACTTGGACGATCTAGGTTAACTAGCGGGCACTTGGACGATATAGGTTAACTAGCGGGCACTTGGATTATCTAGGTTAGCTAGCGGGCTCTTGGACTATGTAGGTTCCCTAGCGGGCATGTGGACTATATAGATAACCTAGCGGGCACTTAGACTTTTTAGGTTACCTAGCGGGCACTTGGACTATCTAGGTTACCTAGCTGGCACTTGAACTATCTACGTTGCCTAGCGGGTTCTTGAAGTATGTAGGTTACCTAGTGGGCTGTTGGACTATCTAGGTTACCTAGCAGCCATTGGACTATCTAGGTTAACTAACGGGCACTTGGACTATTTAGGTTCCATAGCAGGCCTTGGAATATGTAAGTTCCCTATTGGGCACTTGGACTAGGTAGGTTCCCTAGCAGGCACTTGGTCTATTTAGGTTAACTAGCGGGCACTTGGACTATCTAGGTTACCTAGCGAGCACTTGGACTATCTAGGATAACTAGCGGCCACTTGGACTATTAGGGTCCCTAGCGGGCATTTGGACTATATAGGTTACCTAGCGGGCACTTGGACTATGTAGGTTAACGAACGGGCACTTGGACTATCTAGGTTAACTAGCGGGCCCTTGCACTATGTAGGCTAACTAGCGGGCCCATGGACTATGTACGTTTTCTAGCGGGTACTTGGTCTATCTAGGTTAACTAGCAGCCACTTGGACTATCTAGGTTACCTAGCGGGCACTTGGACTATCTAGGTTACCTAGCAGGCACTTGGACTATCTAGGTTAACTAGCGGGCACTTGGACTATGTAGTTTCCCTAGCGGGCATTTGGAGTATTTAGGTTACCTAGCGGGCACTTGGACTATGTAGGTTACCTAGCGGGCACTTGGACTATCTAGGTTACCTAGCAGGCACTTTGACTATCTAGGTTAACTAACGGGCACTTGGACTATCTAGGTTAACTAGCGGACCCTTGGTCTATGTAGGTTAACTAGCAGGCCTTTGGACTATGTAAGTTAACTAGAGGGCACTTTGATGATCCTGGTTAACTAGCGGGCACTTGGACTATCTAGGTTAACAAGCGGGCACTTGGACTATCTAGGTTAACTAGCGGGCGCTTGGACTATGTAGGTTCCCTAGCGGCCATTTGAACTATATAGGTTACCTAGAGGGCACTTGGACTATCTAGGATAAAGAACGGGCATTTGGCCTATGTAGGTTAACTAGCGAACACTTCGACTATCTAGGTTAGCTAACGGGCAATTGGACTATCTAGGTTACCTAGCGGGCACTTGGACTATGTAGGTTCCCTAGCGGGCACTTGGACTATTTAGGTTAACTAGCATGCACTATGACAATCTAGGTTAACGAACGGGCACTTGGACTATGTAGGTTCCCTAGCCGCCACTTGGACTATCTAGGTTATCTAACAGGCACTTGGACTATCTAGCTTCCCTAGCGGGCACTTGTACTATCTAGGTTACCTAGCTGGCACTTGGACTATGTAGGTCAACTAGCGGGCCCTTGGACTATCTAGGTTAGCTAACGGGCACTTAGATTATGTAGGTTAACTAGCGGGCACTTGGAATATGTAGGTTAACTAGCGGACACTTGCACTATGTAGGTTAACTAGCGGGCCCATGGACTATGTAGGTTTACTAGAGGGCCCTTGGACTATCTAGGTTCCCTAAACGGCACTTGAACTATCTAGGTTACCGAACGGGCACTTGGACTATCTAGGTTACCGAACGGGCACTTGGACTATCTAGGTTACCTAGCGGGCACTTGGACTATGTAGGCTAACAAGGGGGCCCTTGGACGATCTAGGTTACCTAGCGGGCACTTGGACTATGTAGGTTACCTAGTGGGCACTTGGAATATCTAGGTTAACTAGCGGGCACTTGGACTCTCTAGGTTAACTAGCGTGCACTTGGACTATGTAGGTTCCTTAGCGGGCACTTGGACTATATAGGTTGCCTAGCGTGCACTTGGACTATTTAGGTTAACTAGCGTGCCCTTGGACTATCTAGGTTACGTAGCGGGCACTTGGTATATAGGTTAATTAGCGGGCACATGGACTATGTAGGTTAACTAGAGGACACTTGGACTATTTAGGTTAACTAGTGGACCCATGGACTTGTAGGATAACTAGCAGGCACTTGGACAATCTAGGTTAACTAGCGGGCACTTGGACTATCTAGGTTAACTAGCAGACCCTTGGTCTATGTAGGTTAACTAGCAGGCCTTTGGACTATGTAAGTTAACTAGAGGGCACTTTGATGATCCTGGTTAACTAGCGGGCACTTGGACTATCTAGGTTAACTAGCAGGCACTTGGACTATGTAGGTTCCTTAGCGGGCACTTGGAGTATATAGGTTGCCTAGCGGGCACTTGGACTATTTAGGTTAACTAGCGTGCCCTTGGACTATCTAGGTTACATAGCGGGCACTTGGTATATAGGTTAATTAGCGGGCACAAGGACTATGTAGGTTAACTAGAGGACACTTGGACTATTTAGGTTAACTAGTGTACCCATGGACTTGTAGGATAACTAGCAGGCACTTGGACAATCTAGGTTAACTAGCGGGCACTTGGACTATCAAAGTTATCAAGTGAGCCCTTGGACTATGTAGGTTAACTAGGGGGCCCGTGGACTATCTAGGTTACCTAGCGGGCACTTGGACTATATAGGTTACCTAGCGGGCACTTGGACTATGTAGGTTACCTAGTGGGCACTTGGACTATCTAGGATAACGAACGGGCACTTGGAATATGCAGGTAACCTAGCGGGCACTTGGACTGTCTAAGTTACCTAGCGGGCACTTGGACATCTAGGTACCGAACGGGCTCTTGGACAATGTAGGTTGCCTAGTGGGCACTTGGACTATGTAGGTTAACTAGCGGACACTTGCACTATGTAGGTTACCTAGCAGGCACTTGGACTATCTAGGTTAGCTAGCGGGCACATGGACTATCTAGGATAACTAGCGTGCACTTGGACTATGTAGGTTCCTTAGCGGGCACTTGGACTATCTAGGTTGCCTAGCGGGCACTTGGACGATATAGGTTAAATAGCGTGCCCTTGGAATATCTAGGTTACGTAGCGGGCACTTGGTATGTAGGTTAACTAGCGGGCACACGGACTATGTAGGTTAACTAGAGGACACTTGGACTATCTAGGTTAACTAGTGGGCCCTTGGACTATGTAGGTTACCTAGCGGGCACTTGGACTATATAGGTTACCTAGCGGGCTCTTGGACTATGTAGGTTACCTAGTGGGCACTTGGACTATCTAGGTTAACGAATGGGCACTTGGAATATGCAGGTAACCTAGCGGGCACTTGGACTGTCTAGGTTACCTAGTGGTCACTTGGACTTCTAGGTTAACGAACGGGCTCTTGGACTATGTAGGTTGCCTAGCTGGCACTTGGACTATCTAGGTTAGGTAACGGGCACTTGGACTATCTAGGTTACCTAGCGGGAACTTGGACAATGTAAGTTACCTAGCGGGCACTTGGACTATCTAGGTTACCTAACGGGCACTTTGACTATCTAGGTTACATAGCGGGCACTTGGACTATGTAGGTTAACTAGTGAGCACTTGGACTCTAGGTTATCTATCGGACACTTGACTATCTAGGTTACCTAGCGGGCCCTTGGACTATGTAGTTTTCCTAGCGGGCACTTGGACTATCTAGGTTAACGAACGGGCACTTGGACTATGTAGGTAAACAAGCGGGCACTTGGACAGTCTAGGTTACCTAGCGGGCACTTGGACTATCTAGGTTAACAAACGGGCACTTGAACAATGTAGGTTACCTAGCGGGCACTTGGAGTATGTAGCATCCCTATCGGATATATGGACTACTTAGGTTACCTAGCGGGCACTTGGACTATCTAGGTTAACTAGTGGGCACTTGGACTATCTAGGTCAACTATTGGGCCCTTGTACTATGTAGGTTAACTAGCGAGCACTTGGACTATCTAGGTTAACTAGCGGACCTTGGACTATGTAGGTTAACTAGCGGGCCTTGGACTATGTAGGGTAACTAGCGGGCACGTGGATGATCTAGGTTAACTAGTGGGCACTTGGACTATCTAGGTTAACTAGCGTGCACTTGGATTATCTAGGTTAACTAGCGGGCACTTGGATGATCAATGTTAACTAGCGGGCACTTGGACTATCTAGGTTAGCTAACGGGCACATGGACTAAGTCGATCCCCTAGTGGGCACTTGGACTATCTAGGTAAACTAACGCGCACAAGGACTATCTAGGTTAAGTAGCGGGCACTTGGACTATCTAGGTTACTTAGCTGGCACTTGAACTATGAAGGTTCCCTAGCGGGCACTTGGATTATCTAGGTTACCCAGCGGGCACTTGGACTACGTAGGTCAACTTGCGGGCCCTTGGACTATCTAGGTTAGCTAACTGGCACGTGGACTATGTAGGTTAACTAGCGGACACTTGCACTATCTAGGTTAACTAGCGGGCTCTTGCACTATGTAGGTTAACTAGCGGGCCCATTGACTATGTAGGTTAACTTGCGGGCACTAGGACGATCTAGGTTAACTAGCGGGCACTTGCACGATCTAAGTTATCTAGCGGGCACTTGGACGATATAGGTTAACTAGCGGGCACTTGGATTATCTAGGTTACCTAGCGGGCACTTGTACTATGTAGGTTCCCTAGTGGGCATTTGGACTATATAGATAACCTAGCGGGCACTTAGACTTTGTAGGTTACCTAGCGGGCACTTGGACTATCTAGGTTACCTAGCTGGCACTTGAACTATCTACGTTGCCTAGCGGGTTCTTGGAGTATGTAGGTTACCTAGCGGGCTGTTGGACTATCTAGGTTACCTAGCAGGCATTGGACTATCTAGGTTAACTAACGGGCACTTGGACTATGTAGGTTCCCTATCGGGCACTTGGACTAGGTAGGTTCCCTAGCGGGCACTTGGTCTATCTAGGTTAACCTAGAGGGCACTTGGACTATCTAGGTCAACTGGCGAACACTTGGACTATCTAGGATAACTAGCGGCCACTTGGACTATTAGGGTCCCTAGCGGGCATTTTGACTATATAGGTTACCTAGCGGGCACTTGGACTATGTAGGTTAACGAACAGGCACTTGGACTATGTAGGTAACCTAGTGGTCACTTGAACTGTCTAGGTTACCTAGCGGGCACTTGGACTATGTAGGTTAACTAGCGGGCACTTGGACTCTCTAGGTTAACTAGCGGGCCCTTGGACGATGTAGGTTAACTAGCGGGCCCTTGGACTATGTAGGTTAACTAGCGTGCACTTGGAAGATCTAGGTAAACTAGCGGGTACTTGGACTATGTAGGTTAACTAGCGGGCCTTTGGACTATGTAGAATAACTAGCGGCACTTTTACTATCTATGTTAACTAGCGGGACCTTGGACTATGTAGATTCCCTAGCGGGCACTTGGACTATGTATGTTCCAGAGCGGGCACTTCGATTATGTAGGTTCCCTAGCAGGCACTTGGACTATGTAGGTTCCAGAGCGGGCACTTGGACTATCTAGGTTCCCTAGCAGGCACTTGGACTATGTAGGTTAACTAGCGGACACTTGGACTTTCTAGGTTAACTAGCAGGTACTTGGATTATGAAGGTTAACTAGCGGGCCCTTGGACTATGTAGATTAACTAGCAGCACTTGGACTATCTAGGTTACCTAGCAGGCACTTGGACTATGAAGGTACCCTAGGGGGCACTTGGATTATCTAGGTTACCCAGCGGGCACTTGGACTATGTAGGTCAACTAGCGGGCCCTTGGACTATTTAGGTTAGCAAACTGGCACATGGACTATGTAAGTTAACTAGCGGACACTTGCATGATCTAGGTTAACTAGCCGGCTCTTGCAGTATGTAGGTTAACTAGCGGGCCAATTGACTATGTAGGTTAATTAGCGGGCACTTGGAGGATCTAGGTTAACTAGCGGGCACTTGGACGATATAGGTTAACTAGCGGGCACTTGGATTTTCTAGGTTAGCTAGAGGGCTCTTGCAATATGTAAGTTAACTAGAGGGCCCATTGACTATGTAGGTTAACTAGCGGGCACTTGGACGATCTAGGTTAACTAGCGGACACTTGGACGATATAGGTTAACTAGCGGGCTTTTCGATTATCTAGGTTACCTAGCGTGCACTTGGACTATCTAGGTTAACTGGCGGGAACTTGGATGATCAATGTTAACTAGCGGGCACTTGGACTATCTAGGTTAGCTAATGGGCACATGGACTAAGTACGTCCCCTAGTGGGCACTTGGACTATCTAGCTTAACTAACGAGCACTTGGACTATCTAGGTTACCTAGCAGGCACTTGGACTATGAAGGTACCCTAGGGGGCACTTGGATTATCTAGGTTACCCAGCGGGCACTTGGACTATGTAGGTCAACTAGCGGGCCCTTGGACTATTTAGGTTAGCTAACTGGCACATGCACTACGTAGGTTTACTAGCGGACACTTGCATGATCTAGGTTAACTAGCGGGCTCTTGCAGTATGTAGGTTAACTAGCGGGCACTTGGACGATCTAGGTTAACTAGCGGGCACTTGGACGATATAGGTTAACTAGCGGGCACTTGGATTATCTAGGTTAGCTAGCGGGCTCTTGCAATATGTAGGTTAACTAGAGGGCCCATTGACTATGTAGGTTAACTAGCGGGCACTTGGACGATCTAGGTTAACTAGCGGACACTTGGACGATATAGGTTAACTAGCGGGCACTTGGATTATCTAGGTTACCTAGCGGGCACTTGGACTATGTAGGTTCCCTAGCGGGCATGTGGACTATATAGATAACCTAGCGGGCACTTAGACTTTTTAGGTTACCTAGCGGGCACTTGGACTATCTAGGTTACCTAGCTGGCACTTGAACTATCTACGTTGCCTAGCGGGTTCTTGAAGTATGTAGGTTACCTAGCGGGCTGTTGGACTATCTAGGTTACCTAGCAGCCATTGGACTATCTAGGTTAACTAACGGGCACTTGGACTATTTAGGTTCCATAGCAGGCCTTGGAATATGTAAGTTCCCTATTGGGCACTTGGACTAGGTAGGTTCCCTAGCAGGCACTTGGTCTATTTAGGTTAACTAGCGGGCACTTGGACTATCTAGGTTACCTAGCGAGCACTTGGACTATCTAGGATAACTAGCGGCCACTTGGACTATTAGGGTCCCTAGCGGGCATTTGGACTATATAGGTTACCTAGCGGGCACTTGGACTATGTAGGTTAACGAACGGGCACTTGGACTATCTAGGTTAACTAGGGGCCCCTTTGATGATCTAGTTTACCTAGCGGGCACTTGCAGTATCTAGGTTACCTAGCGGGCACTTGGACTATGTACGTTCCCTAGCGGGCACTTGGACTATCTATGTTAACTAGCGGCCACTTGGAATATGTAGGTTAACTAGCGGACACTTGCACTATGTAGGTTACCTAGCATGCACTTGGTCTATCTAGGTTAACTAGTGGGCACTTGGACTATCTAGGTTACCTAGCAGGCACTTTGACTATCTAGGTTAACTAACGGGCACTTGGACTATGTAGGTTGCCTAGTGGGCACTTGGATTATGTAGGTTCCCTTTCGGGCACTTGGACTATGTAGGTTAACTAGCGGGCATTTCGACTGTCAATGTTACCTAGTGAGCATTTGGATTATCTAGGTTAACGAACGGGCACTTGGATTATCTAGGTTAACGAACGGGGACTTGGACTATGTAGGTTACCTAGCCGCCACTTGGACTATCTAGGTTAGCTAACAGGCACTTGGACTATCTAGGTTCCATAGCGGGCACTTGTACTATCTAGGTTACCTAGCTGGCACTTTGACTATATAGGTCAACTAGCGGTCCTTTGGACTATCTAGGTTAGCCAACGGGCACTTAGATTATGTAGGTTAACTAGCGGAAACTTGGAATATGTAGGTTAAGTAGCGGACACTTGCACTATGAAGGTGAACTAGCGGGCCCATGGACTATGTAGGTTTACTATCGGGCCCTTGGACTATCTAGTTTCCCTAAAGGGCACTTGGAGTATCTAGGTTACCTAGCGGGCACTTGGACTATGTAGGCTAACTAGGGGGCCCTTTGACGATCTAGGTTACCTAGCAGGCACTTGGAGTATCTAGGTTAACTAGCGGGCACTTGGACTATGTAGGTCAACTAGCGGGCCCTTGGACTATCTAGGTTAGCCAACGGTCACTTAGATTATGTAGGTTAACTAGCGGGCACTTGGAATATGTAGGTAAAGTAGCAGACACTTGCACTATGAAGGTTAACTAGCGGGCCCATGGACGATATAAGTTTACTAGCGGGCCTTTGGACTATCTAGGTTCCCTAAAGGGCACTTGGACTATCTAGGTTACCGAACGGGTCTTGGACTATCTAGGTTACCTAGCGGGCACTTGGACTATCTAGGTTAACTAGCGGGCACATGGACTATCTAGGATAACTAGCGTGCACTTGGACTATGTAGGTTCCTTAGCGGGCACTTGGACTATCTAGGTTGCCTAGCGGGCACTTGGACGATATAGGTTAAATAGCGTGCCCTTTGAATATCTAGGTTACGTAGCGGGCACTTGGTATGTAGGTTAACTAGCGGGCACATGGACTATGTAGGTTAACTAGAGGACACTTGGACTATCTAGGTTAACTAGTGGGCCCTGGGACTATGTAGGTTAACTAGCGGGCACTTGGACAATCTAGGTTAACTAGCGGGCACTTGGAAGATCTATGTTAACTAGCGGGCACTTGGACTATGTAGGTCAACTAGCGGGCCCTAGGACTATTTAGGTCAGCTAACTGGCACATGGACTATGTAGGTTAACTAGCGGACACTTGCATGATCTAGGTTAACTAGTGGGCTCTTGCAGTATGTAGGTTAACTCGCGGGCCAATTGACTATGTAGGTTAATTAGCGGGCACTTGGACGATCTAGGTTAACTAGCGGGCACTTGGACGATATAGATTAACTAGCGGGCACTTGGATTATCTAGGTTAGCTAGCGGGCTCTTGCAATATGTAGGTTAACTAGAGGGCCCATTGACTATGTAGGTTAACTAGCGGGCACTTGGACGATCTAGGTTAACTAGCGGACACTTGGACGATATAGGTTAACTAGCGGGTACTTGGATTATCTAGGTTACCTAGCGTGCACTTGGACTATCTAGGTAAACTGGCGGGAACTTGGATGGTCAATGTTAACTAGCGGGCACTTGGACTATCTAGGTTAGCTAATGGGCACATGGACTAAGTACGTCCCCTAGTGGGCACTTGGACTATCTAGCTTAACTAACGAGCACTTGGACTATCTAGGTTACCTAGCAGGCACTTGGACTATGAAGGTACCCTAGGGGGCACTTGGATTATCTAGGTTACCCAGCGGGCACTTGGACTATGTAGGTCAACTAGCGGGCCCTTGGACTATTTAGGTTAGCTAACTGGCACATGGACTATGTAGGTTAACTAGCGGACACTTGCATGATCTAGGTTAACTAGCGGGCTCTTGCAGTATGTAGGTTAACTAGCGGGCCAATTGACTATGTAGGTTAACTAGCGGGCACTTGGACGATCTAGGTTAACTAGAGGGCACTTGGACGATATAGGTTAACTAGCGGGCACTTGGATTATCTAGGTTAGCTAGCGGGCTCTTGCAATATGTAGGTTAACTAGAGGGCCCATTGACTATGTAGGTTAACTAGCGGGCACTTGGACGATCTAGGTTAACTAGCGGACACTTGGACGATATAGGTTAACTATCGGGCACTTGGACTATCTAGGTTACCTAACGGGCACTTTGACTATCTAGGTTACATAGCGGGCACTTGGACTATGTAGGTTAACTAGCGGGCACTTGGACTATTTAAGTTAACTAGAGGGCACTTGGACTATCCAAGTTAACTAGCGGGCCCTTCGTCTATGTAGGTTAACTAGCAGGCCTTTGGACTATGTAAGTTAACTAGAGGGCACTTTGATGATCTTGGTTAACTAGCGGGCACTTGGACTATGTAGGTTAACGAACGGGCACTTGGACTATCTAGGTTAACTAGCGGGCCCTTGCACTATGTAGGCTAACTAGCGGGCCCATGGAATATGTACGTTTCCTAGCGGGTACTTGGTCTATCTAGGTTAACTAGCGGCCACTTGGACTATCTAGGTTACCTAGCGGGCACTTGGACTATCTAGGTTACCTAGCAGGCACTTGGACTATCTAGGTTAACTAGCGGGCACTTGGACTATATAGGTCAACTAGCGGGCCTTTGGACTATTTAGGTTACCTAGCGGGCACTTGGACTATGTAGGTTACCTAGCAGGCACTTGGACTATCTAGGTTACCTAGCAGGCACTTTGACTATCTAGGTTAACTAACGGGCACTTGGACTATGTAGGTTGCCTAGCGGGCACTTGGACTATGTAGATTCCCTAGCGGGCACTTGGACTATGTAGGTTAACTAGCGGGCACTTGGACTATGTAGGTTACCTAGTGGGCACTTGGACTATGTAGGTTACCTAGCCGCCACTTGGACTATCTAGGTTAGCTAACAGGGACTTGGACTATCTAGGTTCCCTAGCGGGCACTTGGACGATATAGGTTAACTATCGGGCACTTGGACTATCTAGGTTACCTAACGGGCACTTTGACTATCTAGGTTACATAGCGGGCACTTCGACTATGTAGGTCAACTAGCGGGCCCTTGGACTATCTAGGTTAGCCAACGGTCACTTAGATTATGTAGGTTAACTAGCGGGCACTTGGAATATGTAGGTAAAGTAGCGGACACTTGCACTATGAAGGTTAACTAGCGGGCCCATGGACGATGTAGGTTTACTAGCGGGCCTTTGGACTATCTAGGTTCCCTAAAGGGCACTTGGACTATCTAAGTTACCGAACGGGAACTTGGACTATCTAGGTTACCTAGCGGGCACTTGGACTATGTAGGCTAACTAGGGGCCCCTTTGATGATCTAGTTTACCTAGCGGGCACTTGCAGTATCTAGGTTACCTAGCGGGCACTTGGACTATGTACGTTCCCTAGCGGGCACTTGGACTATCTATGTTAACTAGCGGCCACTTGGAATATGTAGGTTAACTAGCGGACACTTGCACTATGTAGGTTACCTAGCAGGCACTTGGACTATCTAGGATTACTAGTGGGCACTTGGACTATCTAGGTTACCTAGCAGGCACTTTGACTATCTAGGTTAACTAACGGGCACTTGGACTATGTAGTTTGCCTAGTGGGCACTTGGATTATGTAGGTTCCCTTTCGGGCACTTGGACTATGTAGGTTAACTAGCGGGCATTTCGACTGTCTAGGTTACCTAGTGAGCATTTGGATTATCTAGGTTAACGAACGGGCACTTGGATTATCTAGGTTAACGAACGGGCACTTGGACTATGTAGGTTACCTAGCCGCCACTTGGACTATCTAGGTTAGCTAACAGGCACTTGGACTATCTAGGTTCCATAGCGGGCACTTGTACTATCTAGGTTACCTAGCTGGCACTTTGACTATATAGGTCAACTAGCGGTCCTTTGGACTATCTAGGTTAGCCAACGGGCACTTAGATTATGTAGGTTAACTAGCGGAAACTTGGAATATGTAGGTTAAGTAGCGGACACTTGCACTATGATGGTGAACTAGCGGGCCCATGGACTATGTAGGTTTACTATCGGGCCCTTGGACTATCTAGTTTCCCTAAAGGGCACTTGGAGTATCTAGGTTACCTAGCGGGCACTTGGACTATGTAGGCTAACTAGGGGGCCCTTTGACGATCTAGGTTACCTAGCAGGCACTTGGAGTATCTAGGTTAACTAGCGGGCACTTGGACTATGTAGGTCAACTAGCGGGCCCTTGGACTATCTAGGTTAGCCAACGGTCACTTAGATTATGTAGGTTAACTAGCGGGCACTTGGAATATGTAGGTAAAGTAGCAGACACTTGCACTATGAAGGTTAACTAGCGGGCCCATGGACGATATAAGTTTACTAGCGGGCCTTTGGACTATCTAGGTTCCCTAAAGGGCACTTGGACTATCTAGGTTACCGAACGGGTCTTGGACTATCTAGGTTACCTAGCGGGCACTTGGACTATCTAGGTTAACTAGCGGGCACATGGACTATCTAGGATAACTAGCGTGCACTTGGACTATGTAGGTTCCTTAGCGGGCACTTGGACTATCTAGGTTGCCTAGCGGGCACTTGGACGATATAGGTTAAATAGCGTGCCCTTTGAATATCTAGGTTACGTAGCGGGCACTTGGTATGTAGGTTAACTAGCGGGCACATGGACTATGTAGGTTAACTAGAGGACACTTGGACTATCTAGGTTAACTAGTGGGCCCTGGGACTATGTAGGTTAACTAGCGGGCACTTGGAAAATCTAGGTTAACTAGCGGGCACTTGGAAGATCTATGTTAACTAGCGGGCACTTGGACTATGTAGGTCAACTAGCGGGCCCTAGGACTATTTAGGTCAGCTAACTGGCACATGGACTATGTAGGTTAACTAGCGGACACTTGCATGATCTAGGTTAACTAGTGGGCTCTTGCAGTATGTAGGTTAACTCGCGGGCCAATTGACTATGTAGGTTAATTAGCGGGCACTTGGACGATCTAGGTTAACTAGCGGGCACTTGGACGATATAGATTAACTAGCGGGCACTTGGATTATCTAGGTTAGCTAGCGGGCTCTTGCAATATGTAGGTTAACTAGAGGGCCCATTGACTATGTAGGTTAACTAGCGGGCACTTGGACGATCTAGGTTAACTAGCGGACACTTGGACGATATAGGTTAACTAGCGGGTACTTGGATTATCTAGGTTACCTAGCGTGCACTTGGACTATCTAGGTAAACTGGCGGGAACTTGGATGGTCAATGTTAACTAGCGGGCACTTGGACTATCTAGGTTAGCTAATGGGCACATGGACTAAGTACGTCCCCTAGTGGGCACTTGGACTATCTAGCTTAACTAACGAGCACTTGGACTCTCTAGGTTACCTAGCAGGCACTTGGACTATGAAGGTACCCTAGGGGGCACTTGGATTATCTAGGTTACCCAGCGGGCACTTGGACTATGTAGGTCAACTAGCGGGCCCTTGGACTATTTAGGTTAGCTAACTGGCACATGGACTATGTAGGTTAACTAGCGGACACTTGCATGATCTAGGTTAACTAGCGGGCTCTTGCAGTATGTAGGTTAACTAGCGGGCCAATTGACTATGTAGGTTAACTAGCGGGCACTTGGACGATCTAGGTTAACTAGCGGGCACTTGGACGATATAGGTTAACTAGCGGGCACTTGGATTATCTAGGTTAGCTAGCGGGCTCTTGCAATATGTATGTTAACTAGAGGGCCCATTGACTATGTAGGTTAACTAGCGGGCACTTGGACGATCTAGGTTAACTAGCGGACACTTGGACGATATAGGTTAACTATCGGGCACTTGGACTATCTAGGTTACCTAACGGGCACTTTGACTATCTAGGTTACATAGCGGGCACTTGGACTATGTAGGTTAACTAGCGGGCACTTGGACTATTTAAGTTAACTAGCGGGCACTTGGACTATCCAAGTTAACTAGCGGGCCCTTCGTCTATGTAGGTTAACTAGCAGGCCTTTGGACTATGTAAGTTAACTAGAGGGCACTTTGATGATCTTGGTTAACTAGCGGGCACTTGGACTATGTAGGTTAACGAACGGGCACTTGGACTATCTAGGTTAACTAGCGGGCCCTTGCACTATGTAGGCTAACTAGCGGACCCATGGAATATGTACGTTTCCTAGCGGGTACTTGGTCTATCTAGGTTAACTAGCGGCCACTTGGACTATCTAGGTTACCTAGCGGGCACTTGGACTATATAGGTCAACTAGCGGGCCTTTGGACTATTTAGGTTACCTAGCGGGCACTTGGACTATGTAGGTTACCTAGCGGGCACTTGGACTATCTAGGTTACCTAGCAGGCACTTTGACTATCTAGGTTAACTAACGGGCACTTGGACTATGTAGGTTGCCTAGCGGGCACTTGGACTATGTAGATTCCCTAGCGGGCACTTGGACTATGTAGGTTAACTAGCGGGCACTTGGACTATGTAGGTTACCTAGTGGGCACTTGGACTATGTAGGTTACCTAGCCGCCACTTGGACTATCTAGGTTAGCTAACAGGGACTTGGACTATCTAGGTTCCCTAGCGGGCACTTGGACGATATAGGTTAACTATCGGGCACTTGGACTATCTAGGTTACCTAACGGGCACTTTGACTATCTAGGTTACATAGCGGGCACTTCGACTATGTAGGTCAACTAGCGGGCCCTTGGACTATCTAGGTTAGCCAACGGTCACTTAGATTATGTAGGTTAACTAGCGGGCACTTGGAATATGTAGGTAAAGTAGCGGACACTTGCACTATGAAGGTTAACTAGCGGGCCCATGGACGATGTAGGTTTACTAGCGGGCCTTTGGACTATCTAGGTTCCCTAAAGGGCACTTGGACTATCTAGGTTACCGAACGGGAACTTGGACTATCTAGGTTACCTAGCGGGCACTTGGACTATGTAGGCTAACTAGGGGCCCCTTTGATGATCTAGTTTACCTAGCGGGCACTTGCAGTATCTAGGTTACCTAGCGGGCACTTGGACTATGTACGTTCCCTAGCGGGCACTTGGACTATCTATGTTAACTAGCGGCCACTTGGAATATGTAGGTTAACTAGCGGACACTTGCACTATGTAGGTTACCTAGCAGGCACTTGGATTATCTAGGTTTACTAGTGGGCACTTGGACTATCTAGGTTACCTAGCAGGCACTTTGACTATCTAGGTTAACTAACGGGCACTTGGACTATGTAGTTTGCCTAGTGGGCACTTGGATTATGTAGGTTCCCTTTCGGGCACTTGGACTATGTAGGTTAACTAGCGGGCATTTCGACTGTCTAGGTTACCTAGTGAGCATTTGGATTATCTAGGTTAACGAACGGGCACTTGGATTATCTAGGTTAACGAACGGGCACTTGGACTATGTAGGTTACCTAGCCGCCACTTGGACTATCTAGGTTAGCTAACAGGCACTTGGACTATCTAGGTTCCCTAGCGGGCACTTGTACTATCTAGGTTACCTAGCTGGCACTTTGACTATATAGGTCAACTAGCGGGCCTTTGGACTATCTAGGTTAGCCAACGGGCACTTAGATTATGTAGGTTAACTAGCGGGAACTTGGAATATGTAGGTTAAGTAGCGGACACTTGCACTATGAAGGTTAACTAGCGGGCCCATGGACTATGTAGGTTTACTATCGGGCCCTTGGACTATCTAGTTTCCCTAAAGGGCACTTGGACTTTCTAGGTTACCTAGCGGGCACTTGGACTATGTAGGCTAACTAGGGGGCCCTTTGACGATCTAGGTTACCTAGCGGGTTCTTGAACTATCTAGGTTAACTAGCGGGCACTTGGACTATGTACGTTCCCTAGCGGGCACTTGGAATATCTATGTTAACTAGCGGGCACTTGGAATATGTAGGTTAACTAGCGGACACTTGCACTATGTAGGTTACCTAGCAGGTACTTGGACTATCTAGGTTAACTAGCGGGCACTTGGACTATTATGTAGGTCAACTAGCGGGCCCTTGGACTATCTAGGTTAGCCAACGGTCACTTAGATTATGTAGGTTAACTAGCGGGCACTTGGAATATGTAGGTAAAGTAGCGGACACTTGCACTATGAAGGTTAACTAGCGGGCCCATGGACGATGTAGGTTTACTAGCGGGCCTTTGGACTATCTAGGTTCCCTAAAGGGCACTTGGACTATCTAGGTTAACGAACGGGAACTTGGACTATCTAGGTTACCTAGCGGGCACTTGGACTATCTAGGTTAACTAGCGGGCACATGGACTATCTAGGATAACTAGCGTGCACTTGGACTATGTAGATTCCTTAGCGGGCACTTGGACTATCTAGGTTGCCTAGCGGGAACTTGGACGATATAGGTTAAATAGCGTGCCCTTGGAATATCTAGGTTACGTAGCGGGCACTTGGTATGTAGGTTAACTAGCGGGCACAAGGACTATCTAGGATAACTAGCGTGCACTTGGACTATGTAGGTTCCTTAGCGGGCACTTGGACTATCTAGGTTGCCTAGCGGGCACTTGGACGATATAGGTTAAATAGCGTGCCCTTTGAATATCTAGGTTACGTAGCGGGCACTTGGTATGTAGGTTAACTAGCGGGCACATAGACTATGTAGGTTAACTAGAGGACACTTGGACTATCTAGGTTAACTAGTGGGCCCTGGGACTATGTAGGTTAACTAGCGGGCACTTGGACAATCTAGGTTAACTAGCGGGCACTTGGAAGATCTATGTTAACTAGCGGGCACTTGGACTATGTAGGTCAACTAGCGGGCCCTAGGACTATTTAGGTTAGCTAACTGGCACATGGACTATGTAGGTTAACTAGCGGACACTTGCATGATCTAGGTTAACTAGCGGGCTCTTGCAGTATGTAGGTTAACTCGCGGGCCAATTGACTATGTAGGTTAATTAGCGGGCACTTTGACGATCTAGGTTAACTAGCGGGCACTTGGACGATCTAGGTTAACTAGCGGACACTTGGGCGATATAGGTTAACTAGCGGGTACTTGGATTATCTAGGTTACCTAGCGTGGACTTGGACTATCTAGGTAAACTGGCGGGAACTTGGATGGTCAAGGTTAACTAGCGGGCACTTGGACTATCTAGGTTAGCTAATGGGCACATGGACTAAGTACGTCCCCTAGTGGGCACTTGGACTATTTAGCTTAACTAACGAGCACTTGGACTCTCTAGGTTACCTAGCAGGCACTTGGACTATGAAGGTACCCTAGGGGGCACTTGGATTATCTAGGTTACCCAGAGGGCACTTGGACGATCTAGGTTAACTAGCGGGCACTTGGACGATATAGGTTAACTAGCGGGCACTTGGATTATCTAGGTTAGCTAGCGGGCTCTTGCAATATGTAGGTTAACTAGAGGGCCCATTGACTATGTAGGTTAACTAGCGGGCACTTGGACGATCTAGGTTAACTAGCGGACACTTGGACGATATAGGTTAACTATCGGGCACTTGGACTATCTAGGTTACCTAACGGGCACTTTGACTATCTAGGTTACATAGCGGGCACTTGGATTATGTAGGTTAACTAGCGGGCACTTGGACTATTTAAGTTAACTAGCGGGCACTTGGACTATCCAAGTTAACTAGCGGGCCCTTCGTCTATGTAGGTTAACTAGCAGGCCTTTGGACTATGTAAGTTAACTAGAGGGCACTTTGATGATCTTGGTTAACTAGCGGGCACTTGGACTATGTAGGTTAACTAGCGGGCCCTTGCACTATGTAGGCTAACTAGCGGGCCCATTGAATATGTACGTTTCCTAGCGGGTACTTGGTCTATCTAGGTTAACTAGCGGCCACTTGGACTATCTAGGTTACCTAGCGGGCACTTGGACTATCTAGGTTGCCTAGCGGGCACTTGGACGATATAGGTTAAATAGCGTGCCCTTTGAATATCTAGGTTACGTAGCGGGCACTTGGTGTGTAGGTTAACTAGCGGGCACATGGACGATATAGGTTAACTATCGGGCACTTGGACTATCTAGGTTACCTAACGGGCACTTTGACTATCTAGGTTACATAGCGGGCACTTGGATTATGTAGGTTAACTAGCGGGCACTTGGACTATTTAAGTTAACTAGCGGGCACTTGGACTATCCAAGTTAACTAGCGGGCCCTTCGTCTATGTAGGTTAACTAGCAGGCCTTTGGACTATGTAAGTTAACTAGAGGGCACTTTGATGATCTTGGTTAACTAGCGGGCACTTGGACTATCTAGGTTAACTAGCGGGCCCTTGCACTATGTAGGCTAACTAGCGGGCCCATTGAATATGTACGTTTCCTAGCGGGTACTTGGTCTATCTAGGTTAACTAGCGGCCACTTGGACTATCTAGGTTACCTAGCGGGCACTTGGACTATCTAGGTTGCCTAGCGGGCACTTGGACGATATAGGTTAAATAGCGTGCCCTTTGAATATCTAGGTTACGTAGCGGGCACTTGGTGTGTAGGTTAACTAGCGGGCACATGGACTATGTAGGTTAACTAGAGGACACTTGGACTATCTAGGTTAACTAGTGGGCCCTGGGACTATGTAGGTTAACTAGCGGGCACTTGGACAATCTAGGTTAACTAGCGGGCACTTGGAAGATCTATGTTAACTAGCGGGCACTTGGACTATGTAGGTCAACTAGCGGGCCCTAGGAATATTTAGGTTAGCTAACTGGCACATGGACTATGTAGGTTAACTAGCGGACACTTGCATGATCTAGGTTAACTAGCGGGCTCTTGCAGTATGTAGGTTAACTCGCGGGCCAATTGACTATGTAGGTTAATTAGCGGGCACTTGGACGATCTAGGTTAACTAGCGGGCACTTGGACGATATAGATTAACTAGCGGGCACTTGGATTATCTAGGTTAGCTAGCGGGCTCTTGCAATATGTAGGTTAACTAGAGGGCCCATTGACTATGTAGGTTAACTAGCGGGCACTTGGACGATCTAGGTTAACTAGCGGACACTTGGACGATATAGGTTAACTAGCGGGTACTTGGATTATCTAGGTTACCTAGCGTGCACTTGGACTATCTAGGTAAACTGGCGGGAACTTGGATGGTCAATGTTAACTAGCGGGCACTTGGACTATCTAGGTTAGCTAATGGGCACATGGACTAAGTACGTCCCCTAGTGGGCACTTGGACTATCTAGCTTTACTAACGAGCACTTGGACTCTCTAGGTTACCTAGCAGGCACTTGGACTATGAAGGTACCCTAGGGGGCACTTGGATTATCTAGGTTACCCAGCGGGCACTTGGACTATGTAGGTCAACTAGCGGGCCCTTGGACTATTTAGGTTAGCTAACTGGCACATGGACTATGTAGGTTAACTAGCGGACACTTGCATGATCTAGGTTAACTAGCGGGCTCTTGCAGTATGTAGGTTAACTAGCGGGCCAATTGACTATGTAGGTTAACTAGCGGGCACTTGGACGATCTAGGTTAACTAGCAGGCACTGGGACGATATAGGTTAAATAGCGGGCACTTGGATTATCTAGGTTAGCTAGCGGGCTCTTGCAATATGTAGGTTAACTAGAGGGCCCATTGACTATGTAGGTTAACTAGCGGGCACTTGGACGATCTAGGTTAACTAGCGGACACTTGGACGATATAGGTTAACTATCGGGCACTTGGACTATCTAGGTTACCTAACGGGCACTTTGACTATCTAGGTTACATAGCGGGCACTTGGACTATGTAGGTTAACTAGCGGGCACTTGGACTATTTAAGTTAACTAGCGGGCACTTGGACTATCCAAGTTAACTAGCGGGCCCTTCGTCTATGTAGGTTAACTAGCAGGCCTTTGGACTATGTAAGTTAACTAGAGGGCACTTTGATGATCTTGGTTAACTAGCGGGCACTTGGACTATGTAGGTTAATGAACGGGCACTTGGACTATCTAGGTTAACTAGCGGGCCCTTGCACTATGTAGGCTAACTAGCGGGTCCATGGAATATGTACGTTTCCTAGCGGGTACTTGGTCTATCTAGGTTAACTAGCGGCCATTTGGACTATCTAGGTTACCTAGCGGGCACTTGGACTATCTAGGTTACCTAGCAGGCACTTGGACTATCTAGGTTAACTAGCGGGCACTTGGACTATATAGGTCAACTAGCGGGCCTTTGGACTATTTAGGTTACCTAGCGGGCACTTGGACTATGTAGGTTACCTAGCGGGCACTTGGACTATCTAGGTTACCTAGCAGGCACTTTGACTATCTAGGTTAACTAACGGGCACTTGGACTATGTAGGTTGCCTAGCGGGCACTTGGACTATGTAGATTCCCTAGCGGGCACTTGGACTATGTAGGTTAACTAGCGGGCACTTGGACTATGTAGGTTACCTAGTGGGCACTTGGACTATGTAGGTTACCTAGCCGCCACTTGGACTATCTAGGTTAGCTAACAGGGACTTGGACTATCTAGGTTCCCTAGCGGGCGCTTGGACGATATAGGTTAACTATCGGGCACTTGGACTATCTAGGTTACCTAACGGGCACTTTGACTATCTAGGTTACATAGCGGGCACTTCGACTATGTAGGTCAACTAGCGGGCCCTTGGACTATCTAGGTTAGCCAACGGTCACTTAGATTATGTAGGTTAACTAGCGGGCACTTGGAATATGTAGGTAAAGTAGTGGACACTTGCACTATGAAGGTTAACTAGCGGGCCCATGGACGATGTAGGTTTAGTAGCGGGCCTTTGGACTATCTAGGTTCCCTAAAGGGCACTTGGACTATCTAGGTTACCGAACGGGAACTTGGACTATCTAGGTTACCTAGCGGGCACTTGGACTATGTAGGCTAACTAGGGGCCCCTTTGATGATCTAGTTTACCTAGCGGGCACTTGCAGTATCTAGGTTACCTAGCGGGCTCTTGGACTATGTACGTTCCCTAGCGGGCACTTGGACTATCTATGTGAACTAGCGGCCACTTGGAATATGTAGGTTAACTAGCGGACACTTGCACTATGTAGGTTACCTAGCAGGCACTTGGACTATCTAGGTTTACTAGTGGGCACTTGGACTATCAAGGTTACCTAGCAGGCACTTTGACTATCTAGGTTAACTAACGGGCACTTGGACTATGTAGTTTGCCTAGTGGGCACCAGGATTATGTAGGTTCCCTTTCGGGCACTTGGACTATGTAGGTTAACTAGCGGGCATTTCGACTGTCTAGGTTACCTAGTGATCATTTGGATTATCTAGGTTAACGAACGGGCATTTGGATTATCTAGGTTAACGAACGGGCACTTGGACTATGTAGGTTACCTAGACGCCACTTGTACTATCTAGGTTAGCTAACAGGCACTTGGACTATCTAGGTTCCCTAGCGGGCACTTGTACTATCTAGGTTACCTAGCTGGCACTTTGACTATATAGGTCAACTAGCGGGCCTTTGGACTATCTAGGTTAGCCAACGGGCACTTAGATTATGTAGGTTAACTAGCGGGAACTTGGAATATGTAGGTTAAGTAGCGGACACTTGCACTATGAAGGTTAACTAGCGGGCCCATGGACTATGTCGGTTTACTATCGGGCCCTTGGATTATCTAGTTTCCCTAAAGGGCACTTGGACTTTCTAGGTTACCTAGCGGGCACTTGGACTATGTAGGCTAACTAGGGGGCCCTTTGACGATCTAGGTTACCTAGCGGGTTCTTGAACTATCTAGGTTAACTAGCGGGCACTTGGACTATGTACGTTCCCTAGCGGGCACTTGGAATATCTATGTTAACTAGCGGGCACTTGGAATATGTAGGTTAACTAGCGGACACTTGCACTATGTAGGTTACCTAGCAGGTACTTGGACTATCTAGGTTAACTAGCGGGCACTTGGACTATGTAGGTCAACTAGCGGGCCCTTGGACTATCTAGGTTAGCCAACGGTCACTTAGATTATGTAGGTTAACTAGCGGGCACTTGGAATATGTAGGTAAAGTAGCGGACACTTGCACTATGAAGGTTAACTAGCGGGCCCATGGACGATGTACGTTTACTAGCGGGCCTTTGGACTATCTAGGTTCCCTAAAGGGCACTTGGACTATCTAGGTTACCGAACGGGAACTTGGACTATCTAGGTTACCTAGCGGGCACTTGGACTATCTAGGTTAACTAGCGGGCACATGGACTATCTAGGATAACTAGCGTGCACTTGGACTATGTAGATTCCTTAGCGGGCACTTGGACTATCTAGGTTGCCTAGCGGGCACTTGGACGATATAGGTTAAATAGCGTGCCCTTGGAATATCTAGGTTACGTAGCGGGCACTTGGTATGTAGGTTAACTAGCGGGAACATGGACTATCTAGGATAACTAGCGTGCACTTGGACTATGTAGGTTTCTTAGCGGGCACTTGGACTATCTAGGTTGCCTAGCGGGCACTTGGACGATATAGGTTAAATAGCGTGCCCTTTGAATATCTAGGTTACGTAGCGGGCACTTGGTATGTAGGTTAACTAGCGGGCACATGGACTATGTAGGTTAACTAGAGGACACTTGGACTATCTAGGTTAACTAGTGGGCCCTGGGACTATGTAGGTTAACTAGCGGGCACTTGGAAAATCTAGGTTAACTAGCGGGCACTTGGAAGATCTATGTTAACTAGCGGGCACTTGAACTATGTAGGTCAACTAGCGGGCCCTAGGACTATTTAGGTTAGCTAACTGGCACATGGACTATGTAGGTTAACTAGCGGACACTTGCATGATCTAGGTTAACTAGCGGACACTTGCACTATGTAGGTTACCTAGAAGGCACTGGGACTATCTAGTTTAACTTGCGGGCACTTCGACTATGTAGGTCAACTAGCGGGCCCTTGGACTATCTAGGTTAGCCAACGGTCACTTAGATTATGTAGGTTAACTAGCGGGCACTTGGAATATGTAGGTAAAGTAGCGGACACTTGCACTATGAAGGTTAACTAGCGGGCCCATGGACGATGTAGGTTTACTAGCGGGCCTTTGGACTATCTAGGTTCCCTAAAGGGCACTTGGACTATCTAGGTTACCGAACGGGAACTTGGACTATCTAGGTTACCTAGCGGGCACTTGGACTATGTAGGCTAACTAGGGGCCCCTTTGATGATCTAGTTTACCTAGCGGGCACTTGCAGTATCTAGGTTACCTAGCGGGCACTTGGACTATGTACGCTCCCTAGCGGGCACTTGGACTATCTATGTTAACTAGCGGCCACTTGGAATATGTAGGTTAACTAGCGGACACTTGCACTATGTAGGTTACCTAGCAGGCACTTGGTCTATCTAGGTTTACTAGTGGGCACTTGGACTATCTAGGTTACCTAGCAGGCACTTTGACTATCTAGGTTAACTAACGGGCACTTGGACTATGTAGTTTGCCTAGTGGGCACTTGGATTATGTAGGTTCCCTTTCGGGCACTTGGACTATGTAGGTTAACTAGCGGGCATTTCGACTGTCTAGGTTACCTAGTGAGCATTTGGATTATCTAGGTTAACGAACGGGCACTTGGATTATCTAGGTTAACGAACGTGCACTTGGACTATGTAGGTTACCTAGCCGCCACTTGGACTATCTAGGTTAGCTAACAGGCACTTGGACTATCTAGGTTCCCTAGCGGGCACTTGTACTATCTAGGTTACCTAGCTGGCACTTTGACTATATAGGTCAACTAGCGGGCCTTTGGACTATCTAGGTTAGCCAACGGGCACTTAGATTATGTAGGTTAACTAGCGGGAACTTGGAATATGTAGGTTAAGTAGCGGACACTTGCACTATGAAGGTTAACTAGCGGGCCCATGGACTATGTAGGTTTACTATCGGGCCCTTGGACTATCTAGTTTCCCTAAAGGGCACTTGGACTTTCTAGGTTACCTAGCGGGCACTTGGACTATGTAGGCTAACTAGGGGGCCCTTTGACGATCTAGGTTACCTAGCGGGTTCTTGAACTATCTAGGTTAACTAGCGGGCACTTGGACTATGTACGTTCCCTAGCGGGCACTTGGAATATCTATGTTAACTAGCGGGCACTTGGAATATGTAGGTTAACTAGCGGACACTTGCACTATGTAGGTTACCTAGCAGGTACTTGGACTATCTAGGTTAACTAGCGGGCACTTGGACTATGTAGTTCAACTAGCGAGCCCTTGGACTATCTAGGTTAGCCAACGGTCACTTAGATTATGTAGGTTAACTAGCGGGCACTTGGAATATGTAGGTAAAGTAGCGGACACTTGCACTATGAAGGTTAACTAGCGGGCCCATGGACGATGTAGGTTTACTAGCGGGCCTTTGGACTATCTAGGTTCCCTAAAGGGCACTTGGACTATCTAGGTTACCGAACGGGAACTTGGACTATCTAGGTTACCTAGCGGGCACTTGGACTATCTAGGTTAACTAGCGGGCACATGGACTATCTAGGATAACTAGCGTGCACTTGGACTATGTAGATTCCTTAGCGGGCACTTGGACTATCTAGGTTGCCTAGCGGGCACTTGGACGATATAGGTTAAATAGCGTGCCCTTGGAATATCTAGGTTACGTAGCGGGCACTTGGTATGTAGGTTAACTAGCGGGCACATGGACTATGTAGGTTAACTAGAGGACACTTGGACTATCTAGGTTAACTAGTGGGCCCTTGGACAATCTAGGTTAACTAGCGGAGACTTGGAAGATCTATGTTAATTAGCGGGCACTTGGACTAAAAAAATTAACAAGTGAGCCCTTGGACTAGGTAGGTTAACTAGCGGGCCCTTGGACTATCTAGGTTACCTAGCGGGCACTTGGACTATATAGGTTACCTAGCGGGCACTTGGACTATGTAGGTTACCTAGTGGGCACTTGGACTATCTAGGTTAACGAATGGGCACTTGGAATATGCAGGTAACATAGCGGACACTTGGACTGTCTAGGTTACCTACTGGGCACTTGGATTTCTAGGTTAACGAACGGGCTCTTGGACTATGTAGGTTGCCTAGCGGGCACTTGGACTATCTAGGTTAGGTAACAGGCACTTGGACTATCTAGGTAACCTAGCGGGAACTTGGACAATGTAAGTTACCTAGCGGGCACTTGGACTATCTAGGTTACCTAATGGGCACTTTGACTATCTAGGTTACATAGCGGGTACTTGGACTATCTAGGTTACCTAGCGGGCCCTTGGTCTATGTAGGTTTCCTAGCGGGCACTTGGACTATCTAGGTTAACGAATGGGCACTTGGACTATGTAGGTAACCTAGCGGGCACTTGGACAGTCTAGGTTACCTAGCGGGCACTTGCACTATCTAGGTTAACAAACGGGCACTTTGACAATGTAGGTTACCTAGCGGGCACTTGGATTTTGTAGCATCCCTATCGGATATTTGGACTACTTAGGTTACCTAGTGGGCACTTGGACTATCTAGGTCAACTAGTGGGCCCTTGTAATATGTAGGTTAACTAGCGAGCACTTGGACTATCTAGGTTAACTAGCGGACCTTGGACTATGTAGGTTAACTAGCGGGCCTTGGACTATGTAGGGTAAATAGTGGGACACGTGGATGATCTAGGTTAACTAGAGGGCACGTGGACTATCTAGGTTAACTAGCGTGCACTTGAACTATCTATGTTGCCTAGCGGGTTCTTGGAGTATGTAGGATACCTAGCGGGCTGTTGGACTATCTAGGTTACCTAGCAGGCATTTCACTATCTAGGTTAACTAACGGGCACTTGGACTATGTAGGTTCTCTATCGGGCACTTGGACTAGGTAAGTTCGCTAGCGGACACTTGGTCTATCTAGTTTAACTAGAGGGCACTTGGACTATCTAGGTTAACTAGCGAGCACTTGGACTATCTACGATAACTAGCCACTTGGACTATTAGGGTCCCTAGCGGGCATTTGGACTATATAGGTTACCTAGCGGGCACTTGGACTATGTAGGTTAACGAACAGGCATTTGGACTATGTAGGTAACCTAGTGGTCAATTGAAATGTCTAGGTTACCCAGCGGGCACTTGGACTATGTAGGTTGCCTAGCGGGCACTTGGACTATCTAGGTTAGGTAACGGGCACTTGGACTATCTAGGTTACCTAGCGGGAACTTGGAGAATGTAAGTTACCTAGAGGGTACTTGGACTATCTAAGTTACCTAACGGGCACTTTGAATATCTAGGTTACATAGCGGGCACTTGGACTATGTAGGTTAACTAGCGAGCACTTGGACTCTAGGTTATCTAGCGGACACTTGGACTATCTAGGTTACCTAGCGGGCCCTTGGACTATGTAGGTTTCCTAGCGGGCACTTGGACTATCTAGGTTAACGAACGGGCACTTGGACTATGTAGGTAAGCTATGGGGCACTTGGAGAGTCTAGGTTACCTAGCGGGCACTTGAACTATCTAGGTTAACAAACAGGCACTTGGACAATGTAGTTTACCTAGCGGGCACTTGGACTATATAGGATCCCTATCGGATATTTGGACTACTTAGGTTACCTAGCGGGCACTTGGACTATCTAGGTTAACTAGTGGGCACTTGGACTATCTAGGTTAACTAGTGGGCACTTGGACTATATAGGTCAACTAGTGGGCCCTTGTACTATGTAGGTTAACTAGCGAGCACTTGGACTATCTAGGTTAACTAGCGGACCTTGGACTACGCAGGTTAACTAGCGGGCCCTTAGACTATGTAGGTTAACTAGCGTGCACTTGGTCTATCTAGGTTAACTAGCGGGCACTTGGATGATCAATGTTAACTAGCGGGCACTTGGACTATCTAGGTTAGCTAACGGGCACTTGGACTAAGTACGTCGCCTAGTGGGCACATGGACACTCTAGGTTAACTAACGGGCACTAGGACTATCTAGGTTAGCTAACGGGCACTTGGAGTATCTAGGTTACCTAGCGGGCAGTTGGACTATGTAGGTTACCTAGCGGGCACTAGGATTATCTAGGTTACCTATCGGGCACTTGGACTATGCAGGTAACCTTGCGGGCACTTGGACAGTCTAGGTTACCTAGCGGGCACTTGGACTATGTAGGCTAATTAGGGTTCCCTTGGACGATCTAGGTTACCTAGCGGGTACTTGCAGTATCTAGGTTATCTAGCGGGCACTTGGATTTTGTACGTTCCCTAGCGGGCACTTGGACTATCTATGTTAACTAGCGGGCACTTGGAATATGTAGGTTAACTAGCGGACACTTGCACTATGTAGGTTACCTAGCAGGCACTTGGACTATCTAGGTTAGCTAGCGGGCACATGGACTATCTAGGATAACTAGCGTGCACTTGGACTATGTAGGTTCCTTAGCGGGCACTTGGACTATCTAGGTTACCTAGCGGGCACTTGGACGATATAGGTTAAATAGCGTGCCCTTGGAATATCTAGGTTACGTAGCGGGCACTTGGTATGTAGGTTAACTAGCGGGCACACGGACTATGTAGGTTAACTAGAGGACACTTGGACTATCTAGGTTAACTAGTGGGCCCTTGGACTATGTAGGTTACCTAGCGGGCACTTGGACTATATAGGTTACCTAGCGGGCTCTTGGACTATGTAGGTTACCTAGCGGGCACTTGGACTATCTAGGTTAACGAACGGGCACTTGGACTATGTAGGTAAACTAGCGGGCACTTGGACAGTCTAGGTTACCTAGCGGGCACTTGGACTATCTAGGTTAACAAACGGGCACTTGAACAATGTAGGTTACCTAGCGGGCACTTGGAGTATGTAGCATCCCTATCGGATATTTGGACTACTTAGGTTACCTAGCGGGCACTTGGACTATCTAGGTTAACTAGTGGGCACTTGGACTATCTAGGTCAACTATTGGGCCCTTGTACTATGTAGGTTAACTAGCGAGCACTTGGACTATCTAGGTTAACTAGCGGACCTTGGACTATGTAGGTTAACTAGCGGGCCTTGGACTATGTATGGTAACTAGCGGGCACGTGGATGATCTAGGTTAACTAGTGGGCACTTGGACTATCTAGGTTAACTAGCGTGCACTTGGACTATCTAGGTTAACTAGCGGGCCTTGGATGATCAATGTTAACTAGCGGGCACTTGGACTATCTAGGTTAGCTAACGGGCACATGGACTAAGTAGGTCCCCTAGTGGGCACTTGGACTATCTAGGTAAACTAACGGGCACAAGGACTATCTAGGTTAAGTAGCGGGCACTTGGACTATCTAGGTTACTTAGCTGGCACTTGGACTATGAAGGTTCCCTAGCGGGCACTTGGATTATCTAGGTTACCCAGCGGGCACTTGGACTACGTAGGTCAACTTGCGGGCCCTTGGACTATCTAGGTTAGCTAACTGGCACGTGGACTATGTAGGTTAACTAGCGGACACTTGCACTATCTAGGTTAACTAGCGGGCTCTTGCACTATGTAGGTTAACTAGCGGGCCCATTGACTATGTAGGTTAACTTGCGGGCACTAGGACGATCTAGGTTAACTAGCGGGCACTTGCACGATCTAAGTTTACTAGCGGGCACTTGGACGATATAGGTTAACTAGCGGGCACTTGGATTATCTAGGTTACCTAGCGGGCACTTGGACTATGTATGTTCCCTAGCCGGCATTTGGGCTATATAGATAACCTAGCGGGCACTTAGACTTTGTAGGTTACCTAGCGGGCACTTGGACTATCTAGGTTACCTAGCTGGCACTTGAACTATCTACGTTGCCTAGCGGGTTCTTGGAGTATGTAGGTTACCTAGCGGGCTGTTGGACTATCTAGGTTACCTAGCAGGCATTGGACTATCTAGGTTAAGTAACGGGCACTTGGACTATGTAGGTTCCCTATCGGGCACTTGGACTAGGTAGGTTCCCTAGCGGGCACTTGGTCTATCTAGGTTAACCTAGAGGGCACTTGGACTATCTAGGTTAACTGGCGAGCACTTGGACTATCTAGGATAACTAGCGGCCACTTGGACTATTAGGGTCCCTAGCAGGCATTTTGACTATATAGGTTACCTAGCGGGCACTTGGACTATGTAGGTTAACGAACAGGCACTTGGACTATGTAGGTAACCTAGTGGTCACTTGAACTGTCTAGGTTACCTAGCGGGCACTTGGACTATGTAGGTTAACTAGCGGGCACTTGGACTCTCTAGGTTAACTAGCGGGCCCTTGGACGATGTAGGTTAACTAGCGGGCCCTTGGACTATGTAGGTTAACTAGCGTGCACTTGGAAGATCTAGGTAAACTAGCGGGTACTTGGACTATGTAGGTTAACTAGCGGGCCTTTGGACTATGTAGAATAACTAGCGGCACTTTTACTATCTATGTTAACTAGCGGGACCTTGGACTATGTAGATTCCCTAGCGGGCACTTGGACTATGTATGTTCCAGAGCGGGCACTTCGATTATGTAGGTTCCCTAGCAGGCACTTGGACTATGTAGGTTCCAGAGCGGGCACTTGGACTATCTAGGTTCCCTAGCAGGCACTTGGACTATGTAGGTTAACTAGCGGACACTTGGACTTTCTAGGTTAACTAGCAGGTACTTGGATTATGAAGGTTAACTAGCGGGCCCTTGGACTATGTAGATTAACTAGCAGCACTTGGACTATCTAGGTTACCTAGCAGGCACTTGGACTATGAAGGTACCCTAGGGGGCACTTGGATTATCTAGGTTACCCAGCGGGCACTTGGACTATGTAGGTCAACTAGCGGGCCCTTGGACTATTTAGGTTAGCTAACTGGCACATGGACTATGTAAGTTAACTAGCGGACACTTGCATGATCTAGGTTAACTAGCCGGCTCTTGCAGTATGTAGGTTAACTAGCGGGCCAATTGACTATGTAGGTTAATTAGCGGGCACTTGGAGGATCTAGGTTAACTAGCGGGCACTTGGACGATATAGGTTAACTAGCGGGCACTTGGATTTTCTAGGTTAGCTAGAGGGCTCTTGCAATATGTAAGTTAACTAGAGGGCCCATTGACTATGTAGGTTAACTAGCGGGCACTTGGACGATCTAGGTTAACTAGCGGACACTTGGACGATATAGGTTAACTAGCGGGCTTTTCGATTATCTAGGTTACCTAGCGTGCACTTGGACTATCTAGGTTAACTGGCGGGAACTTGGATGATCAATGTTAACTAGCGGGCACTTGGACTATCTAGGTTAGCTAATGGGCACATGGACTAAGTACGTCCCCTAGTGGGCACTTGGACTATCTAGCTTAACTAACGAGCACTTGGACTATCTAGGTTACCTAGCAGGCACTTGGACTATGAAGGTACCCTAGGGGGCACTTGGATTATCCAGGTTACCCAGTGGGCACTTGGACTATGTAGGTCAACTAGCGGGCCCTTGGACTATTTCGGTTAGCTAACTGGCACATGGACTACGTAGGTTTACTAGCGGACACTTGCATGATCTAGGTTAACTAGCGGGCTCTTGCAGTATGTAGGTTAACTAGCGGGCCAATTGACTATGTAGGTTAACTAGCGGGCACTTGGACGATCTAGGTTAACTAGCGGGCACTTGGACGATATAGGTTAACTAGCGGGCACTTGGATTATCTAGGTTAGCTAGCGGGCTCTTGCAATATGTAGGTTAACTAGAGGGCCCATTGACTATGTAGGTTAACTAGCGGGCACTTGGACGATCTAGGTTAACTAGCGGACACTTGGACGATATAGGTTAACTAGCGGGCACTTGGATTATCTAGGTTACCTAGCGGGCACTTGGACTATGTAGGTTCCCTAGCGGGCATGTGGACTATATAGATAACCTAGCGGGCACTTAGACTTTGTAGGTTACCTAGCGGGCACTTGGACTATCTAGGTTACCTAGCTGGCTCTTGAACTATCTACGTTGCCTAGCGGGTTCTTGAAGTATGTAGGTTACCTAGCGGGCTGTTGGACTATCTAGGTTACCTAGCAGCCATTGGACTATCTAGGTTAACTAACGGGCACTTGGACTATTTAGGTTCCATAGCAGGCCTTGGAATATGTAAGTTCCCTATTGGGCACTTGGACTAGGTAGGTTCCCTAGCAGGCACTTGGTCTATTTAGGTTAACTAGAGGGCACTTGGACTATCTAGGTTACCTAGCAAGCACTTGGACTATCTAGGATAACTAGCGGCCACTTGGACTATTAGGGTCCCTAGCGGGCATTTGGACTATTTGGTTACCTAGCGGGCACTTGGACTATGTAGGTTAACGAACGGGCACTTGGACTATCTAGGTTAACTAGCGGACCCTTGCACTATGTAGGCTAACTAGCGGGCCCATGGACTATGTACGTTTTCTAGCGGGTACTTGGTCTATCTAGGTTAACTAGCGGCCAATTGGACTATCTAGGTTACCTAGCGGGCACTTGGACTATCTAGGTTACCTAGCAGGCACTTGGACTATCTAGGTTAACTAGCGGGCACTTGGACTATGTAGTTTCCCTAGCGGGCATTTGGACTATTTAGGTTACCTAGCGGGCACTTGGACTATGTAGGTTACCTAGCGGGCACTTGGACTATCTAGGTTACCTAGCAGGCACTTTGACTATCTAGGTTAACTAACGGGCACTTGGACTATGTAGGTTGGCTAGTGGGCACTTGGATTATGTAGGTTAACTAGCGGGCACTTGGACTATGTAGGTTACCTAGCGGGCACTTGGACTATCTAGGTTACCTAGCAGGCACTTGGACTATCTAGGTTAACTAGCGGGCACTTGGACTATGTAGGTTACCTAGTGGGCACTTGGACTATGTAGGTTACCTAGCCGCCTATTGGACTATCTAGGTTAGCTAACAGGTACTTGGACTATCTAGGTTCCCTAGCGGGCACTTGTACTATCTAGGTTATCTAGCTGGCACTTTGAATATAGGTCAACTAGCGGGCCTGTGGACTATCTAGGTTAGCCAACGGGCACTTAGATTATGTAGGTTAACTAGCGGAAACTTGGAATATGTAGGTTAAGTAGCAGACACTTGCACTATGATGGTTAACTAGCGGGCCCATGGACTATGTAGGTTTACTATCGGGCCCTTGGACTATCTAGTTTCCCTAAAGGGCACGTGGACTATCTAGGTTACCTAGCGGGCACTTGGACTATGTAGGCTAACTAGGGGGCCCTTTGACGATCTAGGTTACCTAGCAGGCACTTGGAGTATCTAGGTTAACTAGCGGGCACTTGGACTATGTAGGTCAACTAGCGGGCCCTTGGACTATCTAGGTTAGCTAACGGTCACTTAGATTATGTAGGTTAACTAGCGGGCACTTGGAATATGTAGGTAAAGTAGCAGACACTTGCACTATGAAGGTTAACTAGCGGGCCCATGGACGATATAAGTTTACTAGCGGGCCTTTGGACTATCTAGGTTCCCTAAAGGGCACTTGGACTATCTAGGTTACCGAACGGGTCTTGGACTATCTAGGTTACCTAGCGGGCACTTGGACCATCTAGGTTAACTAGCGGGCACATGGACTATCTAGGATAACTAGCGTGCACTTGGACTATGTAGGTTCCTTAGCGGGCACTTGGACTATCTAGGTTGCCTAGCGGGCACTTGGACGATATAGGTTAAATAGCGTGCCCTTTGAATATCTAGGTTACGTAGCGGGCACTTGGTATGTAGGTTAACTAGCGGGCACATGGACTATGTAGGTTAACTAGAGGACACTTGGACTATCTAGGTTAACTAGTGGGCCCTGGGACTATGTAGGTTAACTAGCGGGCACTTGGACAATCTAGGTTAACTAGCGGGCACTTGGAAGATCTATGTTAACTAGCGGGCACTTGGACTATGTAGGTCAACTAGCGGGCCCTAGGACTATTTAGGTTAGCTAACTGGCACATGGACTATGTAGGTTAACTAGCGGACACTTGCATGATCTAGGTTAACTAGCGGGCTCTTGCAGTATGTAGGTTAACTCGCGGGCCAATTGACTATGTATGTTAATTAGCGGGCACTTGGACGATCTAGGTTAACTAGCGGGCACTTGGACGATATAGATTAACTAGCGGGCACTTGGATTATCTAGGTTAGCTAGCGGGCTCTTGCAATATGTAGGTTAACTAGAGGGCCCATTGACTATGTAGGTTAACTAGCGGGCACTTGGACGATCTAGGTTAACTAGCGGACACTTGGACGATATAGGTTAACTAGCGGGTACTTGGATTATCTAGGTTACCTAGCGTGCACATGGACTATCTAGGTAAACTGGCGGGAACTTGGATGGTCAATGTTAACTAGCGGGCACTTGGACTATCTAGGTTAGCTAATGGGCACATGGACTAAGTACGTCCCCTAGTGGGCACTTGGACTATCTAGCTTAACTAACGAGCTCTTGGACTCTCTAGGTTACCTAGCAGGCACTTGGACTATGAAGGTACCCTAGGGGGCACTTGGATTATCTAGGTTACCCAGCGGGCACTTGGACTATGTAGGTCAACTAGCGGGCCCTTGGACTATTTAGGTTAGCTAACTGGCACATGGACTATGTAGGTTAACTAGCGGACACTTGCATGATCTAGGTTAACTAGCGGGCTCTTGCAGTATGTAGGTTAACTAGCGGGCCAATTGACTATGTAGGTTAACTAGCGGGCACTTGGACGATCTAGGTTAACTAGCGGGCACTTGGACGATATAGGTTAACTAGCGGGCACTTGGATTATCTAGGTTAGCTAGCGGGCTCTTGCAATATGTAGGTTAACTAGAGGGCCCATTGACTATGTAGGTTAACTAGCGGGCACTTGGACGATCTAGGTTAACTAGCGGACACTTGGACGATATAGGTTAACTATCGGGCACTTGGACTATCTAGGTTACCTAACGGGCACTTTGACTATCTAGGTTACATAGCGGGCACTTGGACTATGTAGGTTAACTAGCGGGCACTTGGACTATTTAAGTTAACTAGCGGGCACTTGGACTATCCAAGTTAACTAGCGGGCCCTTCGTCTATGTAGGTTAACTAGCAGGCCTTTGGACTATGTAAGTTAACTAGAGGGCACTTTGATGATCTTGGTTAACTAGCGGGCACTTGGACTATGTAGGTTAACGAACGGGCACTTGGACTATCTAGGTTAACTAGCGGGCCCTTGCACTATGTAGGCTAACTAGCGGGCCCATGGAATATGTACGTTTCCTAGCGGGTACTTGGTCTATCTAGGTTAACTAGCGGCCACTTGGACTATCTAGGTTACCTAGCGGGCACTTGGACTATCTAGGTTACTTAGCAGGCACTTTGACTATCTAGGTTACATAGCGGGCACTTGGACTATGTAGGTTAACTAGCGGGCACTTGGACTATTTAAGTTAACTAGCGGGCACTTGGACTATCCAAGTTAACTAGCGGGCCCTTCGTCTATGTAGGTTAACTAGCAGGCCTGTGGACTATGTAAGTTAACTAGAGGGCACTTTGATGATCTTGGTTAACTAGCGGGCACTTGGACTATGTAGGTTAACGAACGGGCACTTGGACTATCTAGGTTAACTAGCGGGCCCTTGCACTTAGTAGGCTAACTAGCGGGCCCATGGAATATGTACGTTTCCTAGCGGGTACTTGGTCTATCTAGGTTAACTAGCGGCCACTTGGACTATCTAGGTTACCTAGCGGGCACTTGGACTATCTAGGTTACCTAGCAGGCACTTGGACTATCTAGGTTACCTAGCAGGCACTTTGACTATCTAGGTTAACTAACGGGCACTTGGACTATCTAGGTTAACTAACGGGCACTTGGACTATGTAGGTTGCCTAGCGGGCACTTGGACTATGTAGATTCCCTAGCGGGCACTTGGACTATGTAGGTTAACTAGCGGGCACTTGGACTATGTAGGTTACCTAGCCGCCACTTGGACTATCTAGGTTAGCTAACAGGGACTTGGACTATCTAGGTTCCCTAGCGGGCACTTGGACGATATAGGTTAACTATCGGGCACTTGGACTATCTAGGTTACCGAACGGGAACTTGGACTATCTAGGTTACCTAGCGGGCACTTGGACTATGTAGGCTAACTAGGGGCCCCTTTGATGATCTAGTTTACCTAGCGGGCACTTGCAGTATCTAGGTTACCTAGCGGGCACTTGGACTATGTACGTTCCCTAGCGGGCACTTGGACTATATATGTTAACTAGCGGCCACTTGGAATATGTAGGTTAACTAGCGGACACTTGCACTATGTAGGTTACCTAGCAGGCACTTGGTCTATCTAGGTTTACTAGTGGGCACTTGGACTATCTAGGTTACCTAGCAGGCACTTTGACTATCTAGGTTAACTAACGGGCACTTGGACTATGTAGTTTGCCTAGTGGGCACTTGGATTATGTAGGTTCCCTTTCGGGCACTTGGACTATTTAGGTTAAGTAGCGGGCATTTCGACTGTCCAGGTTACCTAGTGAGCATTTGGATTATCTAGGTTAACGAACGGGCACTTGGATTATCTAGGTTAACGAACGGGCACTTGGACTATGTAGGTTACCTAGCCGCCACTTGGACTATCTAGGTTAGCTAACAGGCACTTGGACTATCTAGGTTCCCTAGCAGGCACTTGTACTATCTAGGTTACCTAGCTGGCACTTTGACTATATAGGTCAACTAGCGGGCCTTTGGACTATCTAGGTTAGCCAACGGGCACTTAGATTATGTAGGTTAACTAGCGGGAACTTGGAATATGTAGGTTAAGTAGCGGACACTTGCACTATGAAGGTTAACTAGCGGGCCCATGGACTATGTAGGTTTACTATCGGGCCCTTGGACTATCTAGTTTCCCTAAAGGGCACTTGGACTTTCTAGGTTACCTAGCGGGCACTTGGACTATGTAGGTTAACGAACGGGCACTTGGACTATCTAGGTTAACTAGCGGGCCCTTGCACTATGTAGGCTAACTAGCGGGCCCATGGAATATGTACGTTTCCTAGCGGGTACTTGGTCTATCTAGGTTAACTAGCGGGCACTTGGACTATCTAGGTTACCTAGCAGGCACTTGGACTATCTAGGTTAACTAGCGGGCACTTGGACTATGTAGGTTAACTAGCGGGCACTTGGACTATGTAGGTTACCTAGCCGCCACTTGGACTATCTAGGTTAGCTAACAGGGACTTGGACTATCTAGGTTCCCTAGCGGGCACTTGTACGATATAGGTTAACTATCGGGCACTTGGACTATCTAGGTTACCGAACGGGAACTTGGACTATCTAGGTTACCTAGCGGGCACTTGGACTATGTAGGCTAACTAGGGGCCCCTTTGATGATCTAGTTTACCTAGCGGGCACTTGCAGTATCTAGGTTACCTAGCGGGCACTTGGACTATGTACGTTCCCTAGCGGGCACTTGGACTATATATGTTAACTAGCGGCCACTTGGAATATGTAGGTTAACTAGCGGACACTTGCACTATGTAGGTTACCTAGCAGGCACTTGGTCTATCTAGGTTTACTAGTGGGCACTTGGACTATCTAGGTTACCTAGCAGGCACTTTGACTATCTAGGTTAACTAACGGGCACTTGGACTATGTAGTTTGCCTAGTGGGCACTTGGATTATGTAGGTTCCCTTTCGGGCACTTGGACTATTTAGGTTAAGTAGCGGGCATTTCGACTGTCCAGGTTACCTAGTGAGCATTTGGATTATCTAGGTTAACGAACGGGCACTTGGATTATCTAGGTTAACGAACGGGCACTTGGACTATGTAGGTTACCTAGCCGCCACTTGGACTATCTAGGTTAGCTAACAGGCACTTGGACTATCTAGGTTCCCTAGCAGGCACTTGTACTATCTAGGTTACCTAGCTGGCACTTTGACTATATAGGTCAACTAGCGGGCCTTTGGACTATCTAGGTTAGCCAACGGGCACTTAGATTATGTAGGTTAACTAGCGGGAACTTGGAATATGTAGGTTAAGTAGCGGACACTTGCACTATGAAGGTTAACTAGCGGGCCCATGGACTATGTAGGTTTACTATCGGGCCCTTGGACTATCTAGTTTCCCTAAAGGGCACTTGGACTTTCTAGGTTACCTAGCGGGCACTTGGACTATGTAGGCTAACTAGGGGGCCCTTTGACGATCTAGGTTTCCTAGCGGGTTCTTGAACTATCTAGGTTAACTAGCGGGCACTTGGACTATGTACGTTCCCTAGCGGGCACTTGGAATATCTATGTTAACTAGCGGGCACTTGGAATATGTAGGTTAACTAGCGGACACTTGCACTATGTAGGTTACCTAGCAGGTACTTGGACTATCTAGGTTAACTAGCGGGCACTTGGACTATGTAGGTCAACTAGCGGGCCCTTGGACTATCTAGGTTAGCCAACGGTCTCTTAGATTATGTAGGTTAACTAGCGGGCACTTGGAATATGTAGGTAAAGTAGCGGACACTTGCACTATGAAGGTTAACTAGCGGGCACTTGGACTATGTACGTTCCCTAGCGGGCACTTGGAATATCTATGTTAACTAGCGGGCACTTGGAATATGTAGGTTAACTAGCGGACACTTGCACTATGTAGGTTACCTAGCAGGTACTTGGACTATCTAGGTTAACTAGCGGGCACTTGGACTATGTAGGTCAACTAGCGGGCCCTTGGACTATCTAGGTTAGCCAACGGTCACTTAGATTATGTAGGTTAACTAGCGGGCACTTGGAATATGTAGGTAAAGTAGCGGACACTTGCACTATGAAGGTTAACTAGCGGGCCCATGGACGATGTAGGTTTACAAGCGGGCCTTTGGACTATCTAGGTTCCCTAAAGGGCACTTGGACTATCTAGGTTACCGAACGGGAACTTGGACTATCTAGGTTACCTAGCGGGCCCTTGGACTATGTAGGCTAACTAGGGGCCCCTTTGATGATCTAGTTTACCTAGCGGGCACTTGCAGTATCTAGGTTACCTAGAGGGCACTTGGACTATGTACGTTCCCTAGCGGGCACTTGGACTATCTATGTTAACTAGCGGCCACTTGGAATATGTAGGTTAACTAGCAGACACTTGCACTATGTAGGTTACCTAGCAGGCACTTGGACTATGTAGGTTACCTAGCGGGCACTTGGACTATCTAGGTTACCTAGCAGGCACTTTGACTATCTAGGTTAACTAACGGGCACTTGGACTATGTAGGTTGCCTAGCGGGCACTTGGACTATGTAGATTCCCTAGCGGGCACTTGGACTATGTAGGTTAACTAGCGGGCACTTGGACTATGTAGGTTACCTAGTGGGCACTTGGACTATGTAGGTTACCTAGCCGCCACTTGGACTATCTAGGTTAGCTAACAGGGACTTGGACTATCTAGGTTCCCTAGCGGGCACTTGGACGATATAGGTTAACTATCGGGCACTTGGACTATCTAGGTTACCGAACGGGAACTTGGACTATCTAGGGTACCTAGCGGGCACTTGGACTATGTAGGCTAACTAGGGGCCCCTTTGATGATCTAGTTTACCTAGCGGGCACTTGCAGTATCTAGGTTACCTAGCGGGCACTTGGACTATATATGTTAACTAGCGGCCACTTGGAATATGTAGGTTAACTAGAGGACACTTGCACTATGTAGGTTACCTAGCAGGCACTTGGTCTATCTAGGTTTACTAGTGGGCACTTGGACTATCTAGGTTACCTAGCAGGCACTTTGACTATCTAGGTTAACTAACGGGCACTTGGACTATGTAGTTTGCCTAGTGGGCACTTGGATTATGTAGGTTCCCTTTCGGGCACTTGGACTATTTAGGTTAAGTAGCGGGCATTTCGACTGTCCAGGTTACCTAGTGAGCATTTGGATTATCTAGGTTAACGAACGGGCACTTGGATTATCTAGGTTAACGAACGGGCACTTGGACTATGTAGGTTACCTAGCCGCCACTTGGACTATCTAGGTTAGCTAACAGGCACTTGGACTATCTAGGTTCCCTAGCAGGCACTTGTACTATCTAGGTTACCTAGCTGGCACTTTGACTATATAGGTCAACTAGCGGGCCTTTGGACTATCTAGGTTAGCCAACGGGCACTTAGATTATGTAGGTTAACTAGCGGGAACTTGGAATATGTAGGTTAAGTAGCGGACACTTGCACTATGAAGGTTAACTAGCGGGCCCATGGACTATGTAGGTTTACTATCGGGCCCTTGGACTATCTAGTTTCCCTAAAGGGCACTTGGACTTTCTAGGTTACCTAGCGGGCACTTGGACTATGTAGGTTAACGAACGGGCACTTGGACTATCTAGGTTAACTAGCGGGCCCTTGCACTATGTAGGCTAACTAGCGGGCCCATGGAATATGTACGTTTCCTAGCGGGTACTTGGTCTATCTAGGTTAACTAGCGGCCACTTGGACTATCTAGGTTACCTAGCGGGCACTTGGACTATCTAGGTTACCTAGCAGGCACTTGGACTATCTAGGTTACCTAGCAGGCACTTTGACTATCTAGGTTAACTAACGGGCACTTGGACTATCTAGGTTAACTAACGGGCACTTGGACTATGTAGGTTGCCTAGCGGGCACTTGGACTATGTAGATTCCCTAGCGGGCACTTGGACTATGTAGGTTAACTAGCGGGCACTTGGACTATGTAGGTTACCTAGCCGCCACTTGGACTATCTAGGTTAGCTAACAGGGACTTGGACTATCTAGGTTCCCTAGCGGGCACTTGGACGATATAGGTTAACTATCGGGCACTTGGACTATCTAGGTTACCGAACGGGAACTTGGACTATCTAGGTTACCTAGCGGGCACTTGGACTATGTAGGCTAACTAGGGGCCCCTTTGATGATCTAGTTTACCTAGCGGGCACTTGCAGTATCTAGGTTACCTAGCGGGCACTTGGACTATGTACGTTCCCTAGCGGGCACTTGGACTATATATGTTAACTAGCGGCCACTTGGAATATGTAGGTTAACTAGCGGACACTTGCACTATGTAGGTTACCTAGCAGGCACTTGGTCTATCTAGGTTTACTAGTGGGCACTTGGACTATCTAGGTTACCTACCAGGCACTTTGACTATCTAGGTTAACTAACGGGCACTTGGACTATGTAGTTTGCCTAGTGGGCACTTGGATTATGTAGGTTCCCTTTCGGGCACTTGGACTATTTAGGTTAAGTAGCGGGCATTTCGACTGTCCAGGTTACCTAGTGAGCATTTGGATTATCTAGGTTAACGAACGGGCACTTGGATTATCTAGGTTAACGAACGGGCACTTGGACTATGTAGGTTACCTAGCCGCCACTTGGACTATCTAGGTTAGCTAACAGGCACTTGGACTATCTAGGTTCCCTAGCAGGCACTTGTACTATCTAGGTTACCTAGCTGGCACTTTGACTATATAGGTCAACTAGCGGGCCTTTGGACTATCTAGGTTAGCCAACGGGCACTTAGATTATGTAGGTTAACTAGCGGGAACTTGGAATATGTAGGTTAAGTAGCGGACACTTGCACTATGAAGGTTAACTAGCGGGCCCATGGACTATGTAGGTTTACTATCGGGCCCTTGGACTATCTAGTTTCCCTAAAGGGCACTTGGACTTTCTAGGTTACCTAGCGGGCACTTGGACTATGTAGGCTAACTAGGGGGCCCTTTGACGATCTAGGTTTCCTAGCGGGTTCTTGAACTATCTAGGTTAACTAGCGGGCACTTGGACTATGTACGTTCCCTAGCGGGCACTTGGAATATCTATGTTAACTAGCGGGCACTTGGAATATGTAGGTTAACTAGCGGACACTTGTACTATGTAGGTTACCTAGCAGGTACTTGGACTATCTAGGTTAACTAGCGGGCACTTGGACTATGTAGGTCAACTAGCGGGCCCTTGGACTATCTAGGTTAGCCAACGGTCACTTAGATTATGTAGGTTAACTAGCGGGCACTTGGAATATGTAGGTAAAGTAGCGGACACTTGCACTATGAAGGTTAACTAGCGGGCCCATGGACGATGTAGGTTTACAAGCGGGCCTTTGGACTATCTAGGTTCCCTAAAGGGCACTTGGACTATCTAGGTTACCGAACGGGAACTTGGACTATCTAGGTTACCTAGCGGGCCCTTGGACTATGTAGGCTAACTAGGGGCCCCTTTGATGATCTAGTTTACCTAGCGGGCACTTGCAGTATCTAGGTTACCTAGAGGGCACTTGGACTATGTACGTTCCCTAGCGGGCACTTGGACTATCTATGTTAACTAGCGGCCACTTGGAATATGTAGGTTAACTAGCAGACACTTGCACTATGTAGGTTACCTAGCAGGCACTTGGACTATGTAGGTTACCTAGCGGGCACTTGGACTATCTAGGTTACCTAGCAGGCACTTTGACTATCTAGGTTAACTAACGGGCACTTGGACTATGTAGGTTGCCTAGCGGGCACTTGGACTATGTAGATTCCCTAGCGGGCACTTGGACTATGTAGGTTAACTAGCGGGCACTTGGACTATGTAGGTTACCTAGTGGGCACTTGGACTATGTAGGTTACCTAGCCGCCACTTGGACTATCTAGGTTAGCTAACAGGGACTTGGACTATCTAGGTTCCCTAGCGGGCACTTGGACGATATAGGTTAACTATCGGGCACTTGGACTATCTAGGTTACCGAACGGGAACTTGGACTATCTAGGTTACCTAGCGGGCACTTGGACTATGTAGGCTAACTAGGGGCCCCTTTGATGATCTAGTTTACCTAGCGGGCACTTGCAGTATCTAGGTTACCTAGCGGGCACTTGGACTATGTACGTTCCCTAGCGGGCACTTGGACTATATATGTTAACTAGCGGCCACTTGGAATATGTAGGTTAACTAGCGGACACTTGCACTATGTAGGTTACCTAGCAGGCACTTGGTCTATCTAGGTTTACTAGTGGGCACTTGGACTATCTAGGTTACTTAGCAGGCACTTTGACTATCTAGGTTAACTAACGGGCACTTGGACTATGTAGTTTGCCTAGTGGGCACTTGGATTATGTAGGTTCCCTTTCGGGCACTTGGACTATTTAGGTTAAGTAGCGGGCATTTCGACTGTCCAGGTTACCTAGTGAGCATTTGGATTATCTAGGTTAACGAACGGGCACTTGGATTATCTAGGTTAACGAACGGGCACTTGGACTATGTAGGTTACCTAGCCGCCACTTGGACTATCTAGGTTAGCTAACAGGCACTTGGACTATCTAGGTTCCCTAGCAGGCACTTGTACTATCTAGGTTACCTAGCTGGCACTTTGACTATATAGGTCAACTAGCGGGCCTTTGGACTATCTAGGTTAGCCAACGGGCACTTAGATTATGTAGGTTAACTAGCGGGAACTTGGAATATGTAGGTTAAGTAGCGGACACTTGCACTATGAAGGTTAACTAGCGGGCCCATGGACTATGTAGGTTTACTATCGGGCCCTTGGACTATCTAGTTTCCCTAAAGGGCACTTGGACTTTCTAGGTTACCTAGCGGGCACTTGGACTATGTAGGCTAACTAGGGGGCCCTTTGACGATCTAGGTTTCCTAGCGGGTTCTTGAACTATCTAGGTTAACTAGCGGGCACTTGGACTATGTACGTTCCCTAGCGGGCACTTGGAATATCTATGTTAACTAGCGGGCACTTGGAATATGTAGGTTAACTAGCGGACACTTGCACTATGTAGGTTACCTAGCAGGTACTTGGACTATCTAGGTTAACTAGCGGGCACTTGGACTATGTAGGTCAACTAGCGGGCCCTTGGACTATCTAGGTTAGCCAACGGTCTCTTAGATTATGTAGGTTAACTAGCGGGCACTTGGAATATGTAGGTAAAGTAGCGGACACTTGCACTATGAAGGTTAACTAGCGGGCCCATGGACGATGTAGGTTTACAAGCGGGCCTTTGGACTATCTAGGTTCCCTAAAGGGCACTTGGACTATCTAGGTTACCGAACGGGAACTTGGACTATCTAGGTTACCTAGCGGGCACTTGGACTATGTAGGCTAACTAGGGGCCCCTTTGATGATCTAGTTTACCTAGCGGGCACTTGCAGTATCTAGGTTACCTAGAGGGCACTTGGACTATGTACGTTCCCTAGCGGGCACTTGGACTATCTATGTTAACTAGCGGCCACTTGGAATATGTAGGTTAACTAGCAGACACTTGCACTATGTAGGTTACCTAGCAGGCACTTGGACTATGTAGGTTACCTAGCGGGCACTTGGACTATCTAGGTTACCTAGCAGGCACTTTGACTATCTAGGTTAACTAACGGGCACTTGGACTATGTAGGTTGCCTAGCGGGCACTTGGACTATGTAGATTCCCTAGGGGGCACTTGGACTATGTAGGTTAACTAGCGGGCACTTGGACTATGTAGGTTACCTAGTGGGCACTTGGACTATGTAGGTTACCTAGCCGCCACTTGGACTATCTAGGTTAGCTAACAGGGACTTGGACTATCTAGGTTCCCTAGCGGGCACTTGGACGATATAGGTTAACTATCGGGCACTTGGACTATCTAGGTTACCGAACGGGAACTTGGACTATCTAGGTTACCTAGCGGGCACTTGGACTATGTAGGCTAACTAGGGGCCCCTTTGATGATCTAGTTTACCTAGCGGGCACTTGCAGTATCTAGGTTACCTAGCGGGCACTTGGACTATGTACGTTCCCTAGCGGGCACTTGGACTATATACGTTAACTAGCGGCCACTTGGAATATGTAGGTTAACTAGCGGACACTTGCACTATGTAGGTTACCTAGCAGGCACTTGGTCTATCTAGGTTTACTAGTGGGCACTTGGACTATCTAGGTTACCTAGCAGGCACTTTGACTATCTAGGTTAACTAACGGGCACTTGGACTATGTAGTTTGCCTAGTGGGCACTTGGATTATGTAGGTTCCCTTTCGGGCACTTGGACTATTTAGGTTAACTAGCGGGCATTTCGACTGTCCAGGTTACCTAGTGAGCATTTGGATTATCTAGGTTAACGAACGGGCACTTGGATTATCTAGGTTAACGAACGGGCACTTGGACTATGTAGGTTACCTAGCCGCCACTTGGACTATCTAGGTTAGCTAACAGGCACTTGGACTATCTAGGTTCCCTAGCAGGTACTTGTACTATCTAGGTTACCTAGCTGGCACTTTGACTATATAGGTCAACTAGCGGGCCTTTGGACTATCTAGGTTAGCCAACGGGCACTTAGATTATGTAGGTTAACTAGCGGGAACTTGGAATATGTAGGTTAAGTAGCGGACACTTGCACTATGAAGGTTAACTAGCGGGCCCATGGACTATGTAGGTTTACTATCGGGCCCTTGGACTATCTAGTTTCCCTAAAGGGCACTTGGACTTTCTAGGTTACCTAGCGGGCACTTGGACTATGTAGGCTAACTAGGGGGCCCTTTGACGATCTAGGTTACCTAGCGGGTTCTTGAACTATCTAGGTTAACTAGCGGGCACTTGGAATATGTAGGTTAACTAGCGGACACTTGCACTATGTAGGTTACCTAGCAGGTACTTGGACTATCTAGGTTAACTAGCGGGCACTTGGACTATGTAGGTCAACTAGCGGGCCCTTGGACTATCTAGGTTAGCCAACGGTCACTTAGATTATGTAGGTTAACTAGCGGGCACTTGGAATATGTAGGTAAAGTAGCGGACACTTGCACTATGAAGGTTAACTAGCGGGCCCATGGACGATGTAGGTTTACTAGCGGGCCTTTGGACTATCTAGGTTCCCTAAAGGGCACTTGGACTATCTAGGTTACCGAACGGGAACTTGGACTATCTAGGTTACCTAGCGGGCACTTGGACTATGTAGGCTAACTAGGGGCCCCTTTGATGATCTAGTTTACCTAGCGGGCACTTGCAGTATCTAGGTTACCTAGAGGGCACTTGGACTATGTACGTTCCCTAGCGGGCACTTGGACTATCTATGTTAACTAGCGGCCACTTGGAATATGTAGGTTAACTAGCAGACACTTGCACTATGTAGGTTACCTAGCAGGCACTTGGACTATCTAGGTTTACTAGTGGGCACTTGGACTATCTAGGTTACCTAGCAGGCACTTTGACTATCTAGGTTAACTAACGGGCACTTGGACTATATAGTTTGCCTAGTGGGCACTTGGATTATGTAGGTTCCCTTTCGGGCACTTGGACTATGTAGGTTAACTAGCGGGCATTTCGACTGTCTAGGTTACCTAGTGAGCATTTGGATTATCTAGGTTAACGAACGGGCACTTGGATTATCTAGGTTAACGAACGGGCACTTGGACTATGTAGGTTACCTAGCCGCCACTTGGACTATCTAGGTTAGCTAACAGGCACTTGGACTATCTAGGTTCCCTAGCGGGCACTTGTACTATCTAGGTTACCTAGCTGGCACTTTGACTATATAGGTCAACTAGCGGGCCTTTGGACTATCTAGGTTAGCCAACGGGCACTTAGATTATGTAGGTTAACTAGCGGGAACTTGGAATATGTAGGTTAAGTAGCGGACACTTGCACTATGAAGGTTACCTAGCAGGCACTTGGACTATCTAGGTTTACTAGTGGGCACTTGGACTATCTAGGTTACCTAGCAGGCACTTTGACTATCTAGGTTAACTAACGGGCACTTGGATTATGTAGGTTGCCTAGCGGGCACTTGGATTATGTAGGTTTCCTATCGGGCACTTGGACTATGTAGGTTAACTTGCGGGCACTTCGACTGTCTAGGTTACCTAGTGGGCATTTGGATTATCTAGGTTAACGAACGGGCACTTGGATTATCTAGGTTAACGAATGGGCACTTGGACTATGTAGGTTACCTAGCCGCCACTTGGACTATCTAGGTTAGCTAACAGGCACTTGGACTATCTAGGTTCCCTAGCAGGCACTTGTACTATCTAGGTTACCTAGCTGGCACTTTGACTATATAGGTCAACTAGCGGGCCTTTGGACTATCTAGGTTAGCCAACGGGCACTTAGATTATGTAGGTTAACTAGCGGGAACTTGGAATATGTAGGTTAAGTAGCGGACACTTGCACTATGAAGGTTAACTAGCGGGCCCATGGACTATGTAGGTTTACTATCGGGCCCTTGGACTATCTAGTTTCCCTAAAGGGCACTTGGACTTTCTAGGTTACCTAGCGGGCACTTGGACTATGTAGGCTAACTAGGGGGCCCTTTGACGATCTAGGTTTCCTAGCGGGTTCTTGAACTATCTAGGTTAACTAGCGGGCACTTGGACTATGTACGTTCCCTAGCGGGCACTTGGAATATCTATGTTAACTAGCGGGCACTTGGAATATGTAGGTTAACTAGCGGACACTTGCACTATGTAGGTTACCTAGCAGGTACTTGGACTATCTAGGTTAACTAGCGGGCACTTGGACTATGTAGGTCAACTAGCGGGCCCTTGGACTATCTAGGTTAGCCAACGGTCACTTAGATTATGTAGGTTAACTAGCGGGCACTTGGAATATGTAGGTAAAGTAGCGGACACTTGCACTATGAAGGTTAACTAGCGGGCCCATGGACGATGTAGGTTTACAAGCGGGCCTTTGGACTATCTAGGTTCCCTAAAGGGCACTTGGACTATCTAGGTTACCGAACGGGAACTTGGACTATCTAGGTTACCTAGCGGGCCCTTGGACTATGTAGGCTAACTAGGGGCCCCTTTGATGATCTAGTTTACCTAGCGGGCACTTGCAGTATCTAGGTTACCTAGAGGGCACTTGGACTATGTACGTTCCCTAGCGGGCACTTGGACTATCTATGTTAACTAGCGGCCACTTGGAATATGTAGGTTAACTAGCAGACACTTGCACTATGTAGGTTACCTAGCAGGCACTTGGACTATGTAGGTTACCTAGCGGGCACTTGGACTATCTAGGTTACCTAGCAGGCACTTTGACTATCTAGGTTAACTAACGGGCACTTGGACTATGTAGGTTGCCTAGCGGGCACTTGGACTATGTAGATTCCCTAGCGGGCACTTGGACTATGTAGGTTAACTAGCGGGCACTTGGACTATGTAGGTTACCTAGTGGGCACTTGGACTATGTAGGTTACCTAGCCGCCACTTGGACTATCTAGGTTAGCTAACAGGGACTTGGACTATCTAGGTTCCCTAGCGGGCACTTGGACGATATAGGTTAACTATCGGGCACTTGGACTATCTAGGTTACCGAACGGGAACTTGGACTATCTAGGTTACCTAGCGGGCACTTGGACTATGTAGGCTAACTAGGGGCCCCTTTGATGATCTAGTTTACCTAGCGGGCACTTGCAGTATCTAGGTTACCTAGCGGGCACTTGGACTATGTACGTTCCCTAGCGGGCACTTGGACTATATATGTTAACTAGCGGCCACTTGGAATATGTAGGTTAACTAGCGGACACTTGCACTATGTAGGTTACCTAGCAGGCACTTGGTCTATCTAGGTTTACTAGTGGGCACTTGGACTATCTAGGTTACCTACCAGGCACTTTGACTATCTAGGTTAACTAACGGGCACTTGGACTATGTAGTTTGCCTAGTGGGCACTTGGATTATGTAGGTTCCCTTTCGGGCACTTGGACTATTTAGGTTAAGTAGCGGGCATTTCGACTGTCCAGGTTACCTAGTGAGCATTTGGATTATCTAGGTTAACGAACGGGCACTTGGATTATCTAGGTTAACGAACGGGCACTTGGACTATGTAGGTTACCTAGCCGCCACTTGGACTATCTAGGTTAGCTAACAGGCACTTGGACTATCTAGGTTCCCTAGCAGGCACTTGTACTATCTAGGTTACCTAGCTGGCACTTTGACTATATAGGTCAACTAGCGGGCCTTTGGACTATCTAGGTTAGCCAACGGGCACTTAGATTATGTAGGTTAACTAGCGGGAACTTGGAATATGTAGGTTAAGTAGCGGACACTTGCACTATGAAGGTTAACTAGCGGGCCCATGGACTATGTAGGTTTACTATCGGGCCCTTGGACTATCTAGTTTCCCTAAAGGGCACTTGGACTTTCTAGGTTACCTAGCGGGCACTTGGACTATGTAGGCTAACTAGGGGGCCCTTTGACGATCTAGGTTTCCTAGCGGGTTCTTGAACTATCTAGGTTAACTAGCGGGCACTTGGACTATGTACGTTCCCTAGCGGGCACTTGGAATATCTATGTTAACTAGCGGGCACTTGGAATATGTAGGTTAACTAGCGGACACTTGCACTATGTAGGTTACCTAGCAGGTACTTGGACTATCTAGGTTAACTAGCGGGCACTTGGACTATGTAGGTCAACTAGCGGGCCCTTGGACTATCTAGGTTAGCCAACGGTCTCTTAGATTATGTAGGTTAACTAGCGGGCACTTGGAATATGTAGGTAAAGTAGCGGACACTTGCACTATGAAGGTTAACTAGCGGGCCCATGGACGATGTAGGTTTACAAGCGGGCCTTTGGACTATCTAGGTTCCCTAAAGGGCACTTGGACTATCTAGGTTACCGAACGGGAACTTGGACTATCTAGGTTACCTAGCGGGCACTTGGACTATGTAGGCTAACTAGGGGCCCCTTTGATGATCTAGTTTACCTAGCGGGCACTTGCAGTATCTAGGTTACCTAGAGGGCACTTGGACTATGTACGTTCCCTAGCGGGCACTTGGACTATCTATGTTAACTAGCGGCCACTTGGAATATGTAGGTTAACTAGCAGACACTTGCACTATGTAGGTTACCTAGCAGGCACTTGGACTATGTAGGTTACCTAGCGGGCACTTGGACTATCTAGGTTACCTAGCAGGCACTTTGACTATCTAGGTTAACTAACGGGCACTTGGACTATGTAGGTTGCCTAGCGGGCACTTGGACTATGTAGATTCCCTAGCGGGCACTTGGACTATGTAGGTTAACTAGCGGGCACTTGGACTATGTAGGTTACCTAGTGGGCACTTGGACTATGTAGGTTACCTAGCCGCCACTTGGACTATCTAGGTTAGCTAACAGGGACTTGGACTATCTAGGTTCCCTAGCGGGCACTTGGACGATATAGGTTAACTATCGGGCACTTGGACTATCTAGGTTACCGAACGGGAACTTGGACTATCTAGGTTACCTAGCGGGCACTTGGACTATGTAGGCTAACTAGGGGCCCCTTTGATGATCTAGTTTACCTAGCGGGCACTTGCAGTATCTAGGTTACCTAGCGGGCACTTGGACTATGTACGTTCCCTAGCGGGCACTTGGACTATATACGTTAACTAGCGGCCACTTGGAATATGTAGGTTAACTAGCGGACACTTGCACTATGTAGGTTACCTAGCAGGCACTTGGTCTATCTAGGTTTACTAGTGGGCACTTGGACTATCTAGGTTACCTAGCAGGCACTTTGACTATCTAGGTTAACTAACGGGCACTTGGACTATGTAGTTTGCCTAGTGGGCACTTGGATTATGTAGGTTCCCTTTCGGGCACTTGGACTATTTAGGTTAACTAGCGGGCATTTCGACTGTCCAGGTTACCTAGTGAGCATTTGGATTATCTAGGTTAACGAACGGGCACTTGGATTATCTAGGTTAACGAACGGGCACTTGGACTATGTAGGATACCTAGCCGCCACTTGGACTATCTAGGTTAGCTAACAGGCACTTGGACTATCTAGGTTCCCTAGCAGGTACTTGTACTATCTAGGTTACCTAGCTGGCACTTTGACTATATAGGTCAACTAGCGGGCCTTTGGACTATCTAGGTTAGCCAACGGGCACTTAGATTATGTAGGTTAACTAGCGGGAACTTGGAATATGTAGGTTAAGTAGCGGACACTTGCACTATGAAGGTTAACTAGCGGGCCCATGGACTATGTAGGTTTACTATCGGGCCCTTGGACTATCTAGTTTCCCTAAAGGGCACTTGGACTTTCTAGGTTACCTAGCGGGCACTTGGACTATGTAGGCTAACTAGGGGGCCCTTTGACGATCTAGGTTACCTAGCGGGTTCTTGAACTATCTAGGTTAACTAGCGGGCACTTGGAATATGTAGGTTAACTAGCGGACACTTGCACTATGTAGGTTACCTAGCAGGTACTTGGACTATCTAGGTTAACTAGCGGGCACTTGGACTATGTAGGTCAACTAGCGGGCCCTTGGACTATCTAGGTTAGCCAACGGTCACTTAGATTATGTAGGTTAACTAGCGGGCACTTGGAATATGTAGGTAAAGTAGCGGACACTTGCACTATGAAGGTTAACTAGCAGGCCCATGGACGATGTAGGTTTACTAGCGGGCCTTTGGACTATCTAGGTTCCCTAAAGGGCACTTGGACTATCTAGGTTACCGAACGGGAACTTGGACTATCTAGGTTACCTAGCGGGCACTTGGACTATGTAGGCTAACTAGGGGCCCCTTTGATGATCTAGTTTACCTAGCGGGCACTTGCAGTATCTAGGTTACCTAGAGGGCACTTGGACTATGTACGTTCCCTAGCGGGCACTTGGACTATCTATGTTAACTAGCGGCCACTTGGAATATGTAGGTTAACTAGCAGACACTTGCACTATGTAGGTTACCTAGCAGGCACTTGGACTATCTAGGTTTACTAGTGGGCACTTGGACTATCTAGGTTACCTAGCAGGCACTTTGACTATCTAGGTTAACTAACGGGCACTTGGACTATATAGTTTGCCTAGTGGGCACTTGGATTATGTAGGTTCCCTTTCGGGCACTTGGACTATGTAGGTTAACTAGCGGGCATTTCGACTGTCTAGGTTACCTAGTGAGCATTTGGATTATCTAGGTTAACGAACGGGCACTTGGATTATCTAGGTTAACGAACGGGCACTTGGACTATGTAGGTTACCTAGCCGCCACTTGGACTATCTAGGTTAGCTAACAGGCACTTGGACTATCTAGGTTCCCTAGCGGGCACTTGTACTATCTAGGTTACCTAGCTGGCACTTTGACTATATAGGTCAACTAGCGGGCCTTTGGACTATCTAGGTTAGCCAACGGGCACTTAGATTATGTAGGTTAACTAGCGGGAACTTGGAATATGTAGGTTAAGTAGCGGACACTTGCACTATGAAGGTTAACTAGCGGGCCCATGGACTATGTAGGTTTACTATCGGGCCCTTGGACTATCTAGTTTCCCTAAAGGGCACTTGGACTTTCTAGGTTACCTAGCGGGCACTTGGACTATGTAGGCTAACTAGGGGGCCCTTTGACGATCTAGGTTACCTAGCGGGTTCTTGAACTATCTAGGTTAACTAGCGGGCACTTGGACTATGTACGTTCCCTAGCGGGCACTTGGAATATCTATGTTAACTAGCGGACACTTGGAATATGTAGGTTAACTAGCGGACACTTGCACTATGTAGGTTACCTAGCAGGTACTTGGACTATCTAGGTTAACTACCGGGCACTTGGACTATGTAGTTCAACTAGCGGGCCCTTGGACTATCTAGGTTAGCCAACGATCACTTAGATTATGTAGGTTAACTAGCGGGCACTTGGAATATGTAGGTAAAGTAGCGGACACTTGCACTATGAAGGTTAACTAGCGGGCCCATGGACGATGTAGGTTTACTAGCGGGCCTTTGGACTATCTAGGTTCCCTAAAGGGCACTTGGACTATCTAGGTTACCGAACGGGAACTTGGACTATCTAGGTTACCTAGCGGGCACTTGGACTATCTAGGTTAACTAGCGGGCACATGGACTATCTAGGATAACTAGCGTGCACTTGGACTATGTAGATTCCTTAGCGGGCACTTGGACAATCTAGGTTGCCTAGCGGGCACTTGGACGATATAGGTTAAATAGCGTGCCCTTTGAATATCTAGGTTACGTAGCGGGCACTTGGTATGTAGGTTAACTAGCGGGCACATAGACTATGTAGGTTAACTAGAGGACACTTGGACTATCTAGGTTAACTAGTGGGCCCTGGGACTATGTAGGTTAACTAGCGGGCACTTGGACAATCTAGGTTAACTAGCGGGCACTTGGAAGATCTATGTTAACTAGCGGGCACTTGGACTATGTAGGTCAACTAGCGGGCCCTAGGACTATTTAGGTTAGCTAACTGGCACATGGACTATGTAGGTTAACTAGCGGACACTTGCATGATCTAGGTTAACTAGCGGGCTCTTGCAGTATGTAGGTTAACTCGCGGGCCAATTGACTATGTATGTTAATTAGCGGGCACTTGGACGATCTAGGTTAACTAGTGGGCACTTGGACGATATAGATTAACTAGCGGGCACTTGGATTATCTAGGTTACCTAGCGTGCACTTGGACTATCTAGGTAAACTGGCGGGAACTTGGATGGTCAATGTTAACTAGCGGGCACTTGGACTATCTAGGTTAGCTAATGGGCACATGGACTAAGTACGTCCCCTAGTGGGCACTTGGACTATTTAGCTTAACTAACGAGCACTTGGACTCTCTAGGTTACCTAGCAGGCACTTGGACTATGAAGGTACCCTAGGGGGCACTTGGATTATCTAGGTTACCCAGCGGGCACTTGGACGATCTAGGTTAACTAGCGGGCACTTGGACGATATAGGTTAACTAGCGGGCACTTGGATTATCTAGGTTAGCTAGCGGGCTCTTGCAATATGTAGGTTAACTAGAGGGCCCATTGACTATGTAGGTTAACTAGCGGGCACTTGGACGATCTAGGTTAACTAGCGGACACTTGGACGATATAGGTTAACTATCGGGCACTTGGACTATCTAGGTTACCTAACGGGCACTTTGACTATCTAGGTTACATAGCGGGCACTTGGACTATGTAGGTTAACTAGCGGGCACTTGGACTATTTAAGTTAACTAGCGGGCACTTGGACTATCCAAGTTAACTAGCGGGCCCTTCGTCTATGTAGGTTAACTAGCAGGCCTTTGGACTATGTAAGTTAACTAGAGGGCACTTTGATGATCTTGGTTAACTGGCGGGCACTTGGACTATGTAGGTTAACGAACGGGCACTTGGACTATCTAGGTTAACTAGCGGGCCCTTGCACTATGTAGGCTAACTAGCGGGCCCATGGAATATGTACGTTTCCTAGCGGATACTTGGTCTATCTAGGTTAACTAGCGGCCACTTGGACTATCTAGGTTACCTAGCGGGCACTTGGACTATCTAGGTTGCCTAGCGGGCACTTGGACGATATAGGTTAAATAGCGTGCCCTTTGAATATCTAGGTTACGTAGCGGGCACTTGGTATGTAGGTTAACTAGCGGGCACATGGACTATGTAGGTTAACTAGAGGACACTTGGACTATCTAGGTTAACTAGTGGGCCCTGGGACTATGTAGGTTAACTAGCGGGCACTTGGACAATCTAGGTTAACTAGCGGGCACTTGGAAGATCTATGTTAACTAGTGGGCACTTGGACTATGTAGGTCAACTAGCGGGCCCTAGGACTATTTAGGTTAGCTAACTGGCACATGGACTATGTAGGTTAACTAGCGGACACTTGCATGATCTAGGTTAACTAGCGGGCTCTTGCGCTATGTAGGTTAACTCGCGGGCCAATTGACTATGTAGGTTAATTAGCGGGCACTTGGACGATCTAAGTTAACTAGCGGGCACTTGGACGATATAGATTAACTAGCGGGCACTTGGATTATCTAGGTTAGCTAGCGGGCTCTTGCAATATGTAGGTTAACTAGAGGGCCCATTGACTATATAGGTTAACTAGCGGGCACTTGGACGATCTAGGTTAACTAGCGGACACTTGGACGATATAGGTTAACTAGCGGGTACTTGGATTATCTAGGTTACCTAGCGTGCACTTGGACTATCTAGGTAAACTGGCGGGAACTTGGATGGTCAATGTTAACTAGCGGGCACTTGGACTATCTAGGTTAGCTAATGGGCACATGGACTAAGTACGTCCCCTAGTGGGCACTTGGACTATCTAGCTTAACTAACGAGCACTTGGACTCTCTAGGTTACCTAGCAGGCACTTGGACTATGAAGGTACCCTAGGGGGCACTTGGATTATCTAGGTTACCCAGCGGGCACTTGGACTATGTAGGTCAACTAGCGGGCCCTTGGACTATTTAGGTTAGCTAACTGGCACATGGACTATGTAGGTTAACTGGCGGACACTTGCATGATCTAGGTTAACTAGCGGGCTCTTGCAGTATGTAGGTTAACTAGCGGGCCAATTGACTATGTAGGTTAACTAGCGGGCACTTGGACGATCTAGGTTAACTAGCGGGCACTTGGACGATATAGGTTAACTAGCGGGCACTTGGATTATCTAGGTTAGCTAGTGGGCTCTTGCAATATGTAGGTTAACTAGAGGGCCCATTGACTATGTAGGTTAACTAGCGGGCACTTGGACGATCTAGGTTAACTAGCGGACACTTGGACGATATAGGTTAACTATCGGGCACTTGGACTATCTAGGTTACCTAACGGGCACTTTGACTATCTAGGTTACATAGCGGGCACTTGGACTATGTAGGTTAACTAGCGGGCACTTGGACTATTTAAGTTAACTAGCGGGCACTTGGACTATCCAAGTTAACTAGCGGGCCCTTCGTCTATGTAGGTTAACTAGCAGGCCTTTGGACTATGTAAGTTAACTAGAGGGCACTTTGATGATCTTGGTTAACTAGCGGGCACTTGGACTATGTAGGTTAACGAACGGGCACTTGGACTATCTAGGTTAACTAGCGGGCCCTTGCACTATGTAGGCTAACTAGCGGGCCCATGGAATATGTACGTTTCCTAGCGGGTACTTGGTCTATCTAGGTTAACTAGCGGCCACTTGGACTATCTAGGTTACCTAGCGGGCACTTGTACTATCTAGGTTACCTAGCAGGCACTTGGACTATCTAGGTTAACTAGCGTGCACTTGGACTATATAGGTCAACTAGCGGGCCTTTGGACTATTTAGGTTACCTAGCGGGCACTTGGACTATGTAGGTTACCTAGCGGGCACTTGGACTATCTAGGTTACCTAGCAGGCACTTTGACTATCTAGGTTAACTAACGGGCACTTGGACTATGTAGGTTGCCTAGCGGGCACTTGGACTATGTAGATTCCCTAGCGGGCACTTGGACTATCTAGGTTACCTAGCAGGCACTTTGACTATCTAGGTTAACTAACGGGCACTTGGACTATGTAGGTTGCCTAGCGGGCACTTGGACTATGTAGATTCCCTAGCGGGCACTTGGACTATGTAGGTTAACTAGAGGGCACTTGGACTATGTAGGTTACCTAGTGGGCACTTGGACTATGTAGGTTACCTAGCCGCCACTTGGACTATCTAGGTTAGCTAACAGGGACTTGGACTATCTAGGTTCCCTAGCGGGCACTTGGACGATATAGGTTAACTATCGGGCACTTGGACTATCTAGGTTACCTAACGGGCACTTTGACTATCTAGGTTACATAGCGGGCACTTCGACTATGTAGGTCAACTAGCGGGCCCTTGGACTATCTAGGTTAGCCAACGGTCACTTAGATTATGTAGGTTAACTAGCGGGCACTTGGAATATGTAGGTAAAGTAGCGGACACTTGCACTATGAAGGTTAACTAGCGGGCCCATGGACGATGTAGGTTTACTAGCGGGCCTTTGGACTATCTAGGTTCCCTAAAGGGCACTTGGACTATCTAGGTTACCGAACGGGAACTTGGACTATCTAGGTTACCTAGCGGGCACTTGGACTATGTAGGCTAACTAGGGGCCCCTTTGATGATCTAGTTTACCTAGCGGGCACTTGCAGTATCTAGGTTACCTAGCGGGCACTTGGACTATGTACGTTCCCTAGCGGGCACTTGGACTACATATGTTAACTAGCGGCCACTTGGAATATGTAGGTTAACTAGCGGACACTTGCACTATGTAGGTTACCTAGCAGGCACTTGGTCTATCTAGGTTTACTAGTGGGCACTTGGACTATCTAGGTTACCTAGCAGGCACTTTGACTATCTAGGTTAACTAACGGGCACTTGGACTATGTAGTTTGCCTAGTGGGCACTTGGATTATGTAGGTTCCCTTTCGGGCACTTGGACTATTTAGGTTAACAAGCGGGCATTTCGACTGTCCAGGTTACCTAGTGAGCATTTGGATTATCTAGGTTAACGAACGGGCACTTGGATTATCTAGGTTAACGAACGGGCACTTGGACTATGTAGGTTACCTAGCCGCCACTTGGACTATCTAGGTTAGCTAACAGGCACTTGGACTATCTAGGTTCCCTAGCAGGCACTTGTACTATCTAGGTTACCTAGCTGGCACTTTGACTATATAGGTCAACTAGCGGGCCTTTGGACTATCTAGGTTAGCCAACGGGCACTTAGATTATGTAGGTTAACTAGCGGGAACTTGGAATATGTAGGTTAAGTAGCGGACACTTGCACTATGAAGGTTAACTAGCGGGCCCATGGACTATGTAGGTTTACTATCGGGCCTTTGGACTATCTAGTTTCCCTAAAGGGCACTTGGACTTTCTAGGTTACCTACCGTGCACTTGGACTATGTAGGCTAACTAGGGGGCCCTTTGACGATCTAGGTTACCTAGCGGGTTCTTGAACTATCTAGGTTAACTAGCGGGCACTTGGACTATGTACGTTCCCTAGCGGGCACTTGGAATATCTATGTTAACTAGCGGGCACTTGGAATATGTAGGTTAACTAGCGGACACTTGCACTATGTAGGTTACCTAGCAGGTACTTGGAGTATCTAGGTTAACTAGCGGGCACTTGGACTATGTAGGTCAACTAGCGGGCCCTTGGACTATCTAGGTTAGCCAACGGTCACTTAGATTATGTAGGTTAACTAGCGGGCACTTGGAATATGTAGGTAAAGTAGCGGACACTTGCACTATGAAGGTTAACTAGCGGGCCCATGGACGATGTAGGTTTTCTAGCGGGCCTTTGGACTATCTAGGTTCCCTAAAGGGCACTTGGACTATCTAGGTTACCGAACAGGAACTTGGACTATCTAGGTTACCTAGCGGGCACTTGGACTATCTAGGTTAACTAGCGGGCACATGGACTATCTAGGATAACTAGCGTGCACTTGGACTATGTAGATTCCTTAGCGGGCACTTGGACTATCTAGGTTGCCTAGCGGGCACTTGGACGATATAGGTTAAATAGCGTGCCCTTGGAATATCTAGGTTACGTAGCGGGCAATTGGTATGTAGGTTAACTAGCGGGCACATGGACTATGTAGGTTAACTAGAGGACACTTGGACTATCTAGGTTAACTAGTGGGCCCTTGGACTATGTAGGTTACCTAGTGGGCACTTGGACTATCTAAGTTAACAAATGGGCACTTGGAATATGCAGGTAACATAGCGGGCACTTGGACAATCTAGGTTAACTAGCGGGCACTTGGAAGATCTATGTTAATTAGCGGGCACTTGGACTATCAAAGTGAACAAGTGAGCCCTTGGACTAGGTAGGTTAACTAGCGGGCCCTTGGACTATCTAGGTTACCTAGCGGGCACTTGGACTATATAGGTTACCTAGCGGGCACTTGGACTATGTAGGTTACCTAGTGGGCACTTGGACTATCTAAGTTAACAAATGGGCACTTGGAATATGCAGGTAACATAGCGGGCACTTGGACTGTCTAGGTTACCTAGTGGGCACTTGGATTTCTAGGTTAACGAACGGGCTCTTGGACTATGTAGGTTGCCTAGCGGGCACTTGGACTATCTAGGTTAGGTAACAGGCACTTGGACTATCTAGGTTACCTAGCGGGAACTTGGACAATGTAAGTTACCTAGCGGGCACTTGGACTATCTAGGTTACCTAATGGGCACTTTGACTATCTAGGTTACATAGCGGGTACTTGGACTATCTAGGTTACCTAGCGGGCCCTTGGTCTATGTAGGTTTCCTAGCGGGCACTTGGACTATCTAGGTTAACGAACGGGCACTTGGACTATGTAGGTAACCTAGCGGGCACTTGGACAGTCTAGGTTACCTAGCGGGCACTTGCACTATCTAGGTTAACAAACGGGCACTTTGACAATGTAGGTTACCTAGCGGGCACTTGGACTATGTAGCATCCCTATCGGATATTTGGACTACTTAGGTTACCTAGTGGGCACTTGGACTATCTAGGTCAACTAGTGGGCCCTTGTAATATGTAGGTTAACTAGCGAGCACTTGGACTATCTAGGTTAACTAGCGGACCTTGGACTATGTAGGTTAACTAGCGGGCCTTGGACTATGTAGGGTAACTAGCGGGCACGTGGATGATCTAGGTTAACTAGAGGGCACGTGGACTATCTAGGTTAACTAGCGTGCACTTGAACTATCTATGTTGCCTAGCGGGTTCTTGGAGTATGTAGGATACCTAGCGGGCTGTTGAACTATCTAGGTTACCTAACAGGCATTTCACTATCTAGGTTAACTAACGGGCACTTGGACTATGTAGGTTCCCTATCGGGCACTTGGACTAGGTAAGTTCCCTAGCGGACACTTGGTCTATCTAGTTTAACTAGAGGGCACTTGGACTATCTAGGTTAACTAGCGAGCACTTGGACTATCTACGATAACTAGCCACTTGGACTATTAGGGTCCCTAGCGGGCATTTGGACTATATAGGTTACCTAGCGGGCACTTGGACTATGTAGGTTAACGAACAGGCATTTGGACTATGTAGGTAACCTAGTGGTCACTTGAACTGTCTAGGTTACCCAGCGGGCACTTGGACTATGTAGGTTGCCTAGCGGGCACTTGGACTATCTAGGTTAGGTAACGGGCACTTGGACTATCTAGGTTACCTAGCGGGAACTTGGACAATGTAAGTTACCTAGAGGGTACTTGGACTATCTAAGTTACCTAACGGGCACTTTGAATATCTAGGTTACATAGCGGGCACTTGGACTATGTAGGTTAACTAGCGAGCACTTGGACTCTAGGTTATCTAGCGGACACTTGGACTATCTAGGTTACCTAGCGGGCCCTTGGACTATCTAGGTTTCCTAGCGGGCACTTGGACTATCTAGGTTAACGAACGGGCACTTGGACTATGTAGGTAACCTATGGGGCACTTGGACAGTCTAGGTTACCTAGCGGGCACTTGGACTATCTAGGTTAACAAACAGGCACTTGGACAATGTAGGTTACCTAGCGGGCACTTGGACTATATAGGATCCCTATCGGATATTTGGACTACTTAGGTTACCTAGCGGGCACTTGGACTATCTAGGTTAACGAACGTGCACTTGGACTATGTAGGTAACCTATGGGGCACTTGGACAGTCTAGGTTACCTAGCGGGCACTTGGACTATCTAGGTTAACAAACAGGCACTTGAACAATGTAGGTTACCTAGCGGGCACTTGGACTATATAGGATCCCTATCGGATATTTGGACTACTTAGGTTACCTAGCGGGCACTTGGACTATCTAGGTTAACTAGTGGGCACTTGGACTATCTAGGTCAACTAGTGGGCCCTTGTACTATGTAGGTTAACTAGCGAGCACTTGGACTATCTAGGTTAACTAGCGGGCCTTGGACTATGTAGGGTAACTAGCGGGCACGTGGATAATCTAGGTTAACTAGAGGGCACGTGGACAATCTAGGTTAACTCGCGTGCACTTGGACTATCTAGGTTAACTAGCGGGCACATGGATGATCAATGTTAACTAGCGGGCACTTGGAGTATCTAGGTTAGCTAACGGGCACATGGACTAAGTAGGTCCCCTAGTGGGCACTTGGACTATCTAGGTTACCTAGCAGGCACTTTGACTATCTAGGTTAACTAACGGGCACTTGGACTATGTAGGTTGCCTAGCGGGCACTTGGATTATATAGGTTCCCTATCGGGCACTTGGACTATGTAGGTTAACTTGCGGGCACTTCGACTGTCTAGGTTACCTAGTGGGCATTTGGATTATCTAGGTTAACGAACGGGCACTTGGATTATCTAGATTAACGAACGGGCACTTGAAGTATGTAGGTTACCTAGCCGCCACTTGGACTATCTAGGTTAGCTAACAGACACTTGGACTATCTCGGTTCCCTAGCGGGCACTTGTACTATCTAGGTTACCTAGTTGGCACTTTGACTATATAGGTCAACTAGCGGGCCTTTGGACTATCTAGGTTAGCCAACGGGCACTTAGATTATGTAGGTTAAATAGCGGGAACTTGGAATATGTAGGTTAAGTAGCGGACACTTGCACTATGAAGGTTAACTAGCGAGCCCATGGACTATGTAGGTTTACTATCGGGCCCTTGGATTATCTAGTTTCCCTAAAGGGCACTTGGACTATCTAGGTTACCTAGCGGGCACTTGGACTATGTAGGCTAACTAGGGGGCCCTTTGACGATCTAGGTTACCTAGCGGGTACTTGAACTATCTAGGTTAACTAGTGGGCACTTTGACTATGTACGTTCCCTAGCGCGCACTTGGACTATCTATGTTAACTAGCGGGCACTTGGAATATGTAGGTTAATAAGCGGACACTTGCACTATGTAGGTTACCTAGCAGGCACTTGGACTATCTAGGTTAACTAGCGGGCACTTGGACTATGTAGGTCAACTAGCGGGCCCTTGGAGTATCTAGGTTAGCCAACGGGCACTTAGATTATGTAGGTTAAATAGCGGGCACTTGGAATATGTAGGTAAAGTAGCGGACTCTTGCACTATGAAGGTTAACTAGCGGGCCCATGGACGATGTAGGTTTATTAGCGGGCCCTTGGACTATCTAGGTTCCCTAAAGGGCACTTGGACTATCTAGGTTACCGAACGGGAACTTGGACTATCTAGGTTACCTAGCGGGCACTTTGATTATGTAGGCTAACTAGGGGGCCCTTGGACGATCTAGGTTACCTAGCGGGTACTTGAACAATCTAGGTTAACTAGCGGACACTTGCACTATCTAGGTTACCTAGCGGGCACTTGGACTATCTATGTTAACTAGCGGTCACTTGGAATATGTAGGTTAACTAGCGAACACTTGCACTATGTAGGTTACCTAGCAGGCACTTGGACTATCTACGTTAACTAATGGGCACTTGGATTATCTAGGATAACTAGCGTGCACTTGGACTATGTAGGTTCCTTAGCGGGCACTTGGACTATCTAGGTTGCCTAGCGGGCACTTGGACGATATAGGTTAACTAGCGTGCCCTTGGAATATCTTGGTTACGTAGCGGGCACTTGGTATATAGGTTAACTAGCGGGCATATGGACTATGTAGGTTAACTATAGGACACTTGGACTATGTAGGTTACCTAGCGGGAAATTGGAAAATGTAAGTTACCTAGCGGGCACTTGAACTATGTAGGTTACCTAGCGGGCACTTGGACTATCTAGGTTACCTAGCAGGCACTTTGACTATCTACGTTAACTAACGGGCACTTGGACTATGTAGATTGCCTAGTGGGCACTTGGATTATGTAGGTTCCCTACCGGGCACTTGGACTATCTAGGTTAAGTAGCGGGCACTTGGACTATGTAGGTTACCTAGTGGGCACTTGGACTATGTAGGTTACCTAGCCGCCAATTGGACTATCTAGGTTAGCTAACAGGCACTTGGACTATCTAGGTTCCCAAGCGGGCACTTGTACTATCTAGGTTACCCAGCTGGCACTTTGACTATATAGGTCAACTAGCGGGCCTTTGGACTATCTAGGTTAGCCAACGGGCACTTAGATTATGTAGGTTAACTAGCGGGAACTTAGAATATGTAGGTTAAGTAGCGGACACTTGCACTATGAAGGTTAACTAGCGGGCCCATGGACTATGTAGGTTTACTATCGGGCCCTTGGACTATCTAGTTTCCCTAAAGGGCACTTGGACTATCTAGGTTACCTAGCGGGCTCTTGGACTATGTAGGCTAACTAGGGGGCCCTTTGACTATCTAGGTTACCTTGCGGGTACTTGAACTATCTAGGTTAACTAGCGGGCACTTGGACTATGTACGTTCCCTAGCGGGCACTTGGACTATCTATGTTAACTAGCGGGCACTTGGAATATGTAGGTTAACTAGCGGACACTTGCACTATGTAGGTTACCTAGCAGGCACTTGGACTATCTAGTTTAACTAGCGGGCACTTCGACTATGTAGCTCAACTATCGGGCCCTTGGACTATCTAGGTTAGCCAACGGTCACTTAGATTATGTAGGTTAACTAGCGGGCACTTGGAATATGTAGGTAAAGTAGCGGACACTTGCACTATGAAGGTTAACTAGCGGGCCCATGGACGATGTAGGTTTACTAGCGGGCCTTTGGACTATCTAGGTTCCCTAAAGGGCACTTGGACTATCTAGGTTACCGAACGGGAACTTGGACTATCTAGGTTACCTAGCGGACACTTGGACTATGTAGGCTAACTAGGGGCCCCTTTGATGATCTAGTTTACCTAGCGGGCACTTGCAGTATCTAGGTTACATAGCGGGCACTTGGACTATGTACGTTCCCTAGCGGGCACTTGGACTATATATGTTAACTAGCGGCCACTTGGAATATGTAGGTTAACTAGCGGACACTTGCACTATGTAGGTTACCTAGCAGGCACTTGGTCTATCTAGGTTTACTAGTGGGCACTTGGACTATCTAGGTTACCTAGCAGGCACTTTGACTATCTAGGTTAACTAACGGGCACTTGGACTATGTAGTTTGCCTAGTGGGCACTTGGATTATGTAGGTTCCCTTTCGGGCACTTGGACTATGTAGGTTAACTAGCGGGCATTTCGACTGTCTAGGTTACCTAGTGAGCATTTGGATTATCTAGGTTAACGAACGGGCACTTGGATTATCTAGGTTAACGAACGGGCACTTGGACTATGTAGGTTACCTAGCCGCCACTTGGACTATCTAGGTTAGCTAACAGGCACTTGGACTATCTAGGTTCCCTAGCGGGCACTTGTACTATCTAGGTTACCTAGCTGGCACTTTGACTATATAGGTCAACTAGCGGGCCTTTGGACTATCTAGGTTAGCCAACGGGCCCTTAGATTATGTAGGTTAACTAGCGGGCACTTGGAATATGTAGGTTAAGTAGCGGACACTTGCACTATGAAGCTTAACTAGCGGGCCCATGGACTATGTAGGTTTACTATCGGGCCCTTGGACTATCTAGTTTCCCTAAAGGGCACTTGGACTATCTAGGTTACCTAGCGTGCACTTGGACTATGTAGGCTAACTAGGGGGCCCTTTGACGATCTAGGTTACCTAGCGTGTTCTTGAACTATCTAGGTTAACTAGCGGGCACTTGGACTATGTACGTTCCCTAGCGGGCACTTGGAATATCTATGTTAACTAGCGGGCACTTGGAATATGTAGGTTAACTAGCGGACACTTGCACTATGTAGGTTACCTAGCAGGTACGTGGACTATCTAGGTTAACTAGCGGGCACTTGGACTATGTAGGTCAACTAGCGGGCCCTTGGACTATCTAGGTTAGCCAACGGTCACTTAGATTATGTAGGTTAACTAGCGGGCACTTGGAATATGTAGGTAAAGTAGCGGACACTTGCACTATGAAGGTTAACTAGCGGGCCCATGGACGATGTAGGTTTACTAGCGGGCCTTTGGACTATCTAGGTTCCCTAAAGGGCACTTGGACTATCTAGGTTACCGAACGGGAACTTGGACTATCTAGGTTACCTAGCGGGCACTTGGACTATCTAGGTTAACTAGCGGGCACATGGAATATCTAGGATAACTAGTGTGCACTTGGACTATGTCGGTTCCTTAGCGGGCACTTGGACTATCTAGGTTGTCTAGCGGGCACTTGGACGATATAGGTTAAATAGCGTGCCCTTTGAATATCTAGGTTACGTAGCGGGCACTTGGAATGTAGGTTAACTAGCGGGCACATGGACTATGTAGGTTAACTAGAGGACACTTGGACTATCTAGGTTAACTAGTGGGCCCTTGGACTATGTAGGTTAACTAGCGGGCACTTGGACAATCTAGGTTAACTAGCGGGCACTTGGAAGATCTATGTTAATTAGCGGGCACTTGGACTATCAAAGTGAACAAGTGAGCCCTTGGACTAGGTAGGTTAACTAGCGGGCCCTTGGACTATCTAGGTTACCTAGCGGGCACTTGGGTATATAGGTTACCTAGCGGGCACTTGGACTATGTAGGTTACCTAGTGGGCACTTGGACTATCTAGGTTAACGAATGGGCACTTGGAATATGCAGGTAACATAGCGGGCACTTGGACTGTCTAGGTTACCTAGTGGGCACTTGGATTTCTAGGTTAACGAACGGGCTCTTGGACTATGTAGGTTGCCTAGAGGGCACTTGGACTATCTAGGTTAGGTAACAGGCACTTGGACTATCTAGGTTACCTAGCGGGAACTTGGACAATGTAAGTTACCTAGCGGGCACTTGGACTATCTAGGTTACCTAATGGGCACTTTGACTATCTAGGTTACATAGCGGGTACTTGGACTATCTAGGTTACCTAGCGGGCCCTTGGTCTATGTAGGTTTCCTAGCGGGCAATTGGACTATCTAGGTTAACGAACGGGCACTTGGACTATGTAGGTAACCTAGCGGGCACTTGGACAGTCTAGGTTACCTAGCGGGCACTTGCACTATCTAGGTTAACAAACGGGCACTTTGACAATGTAGGTTACCTAGCGGGCACTTGGACTATGTAGCATCCCTATCGGATATTTGGACTACTTAGGTTACCTAGTGGGCACTTGGACTATCTAGGTTAACTAGTGGGCACTTGGACTATCTAGGTCAACTAGTGGGCCCTTGTAATATGTAGGTTAACTAGCGAGCACTTGGACTATCTAGGTTAACTAGCGGACCTTGGACTATGTAGGGTAACTAGCGGGCACGTGGATGATCTAGGTTAACTAGAGGGCACGTGGACTATCTAGGTTAACTAGCGTGCACTTGAACTATCTATGTTGCCTAGCGGGTACTTGGAGTATGTAGGATACCTAGCGGGCTGTTGGACTATCTAGGTTACCTAGCAGGCATTTCACTATCTAGGTTAACTAACGGGCACTTGGACTATGTAGGTTCCCTATCGGGCACTTGGACTAGGTAGGTTCCCTAGCGGACACTTGGTCTATCTAGTTTAACTAGAGGGCACTTGAACTATCTAGGTTAACTAGCGAGCACTTGGACTATCTAGGATAACTAGCGGCCACTTGGACTATTAGGGTCCCTAGCGGGCATTTGGACTATATAGGTTACCTAGCGGGCACTTGGACTATGTAGGTTAACGAACAGGCACTTGGACTATGTAGGTAACCTAGTGGTCACTTGAACTGTCTAGGTTACCCAGCGGGCACTTGGACTATGTAGGTTGCCTAGCGGGCACTTGGACTATCTAGGTTAGGTAACGGGCACTTGGACTATCTAGGTTACCTAACGGGAACTTGGACAATGTAAGTTACCTAGAGGGTACTTGGACTATCTAGGTTACCTAACGGGCACTTTGAATATCTAGGTTACATAGCGGGCACTTGGACTATGTAGGTTAACTAGCGAGCACTTGGACTCTAAGTTATCTAGCGGACACTTGGACTATCTAGGTTACCTAGCGGGCCCTTGGACTATGTAGGTTTCCTAGCGGGCACTTGGACTATCTAGGTTAACGAACGGGCACTTGGACTATGTAGGTAACCTATGGGGCACTTGGACAGTCTAGGTTACCTAGCGGGCACTTGGACTAACTAGGTTAACAAACAGGCACTTGGACAATGTAGGTTACCTAGCGGGCACTTGGACTATATAGGATCCCTATCGGATATTTGGACTACTTAGGTTACCTAGCGGGCACTTGGACTATCTAGGTTAACTAGTGGGCACTTGGACTATCTAGGTCAACTACTGGGCCCTTGTACTATGTATGTTAACTAGCGAGCACTTGGACTATCTAGGTTAACTAGCGGGCCTTGGACTATGTAGGGTAACTAGCGGGCACGTGGATGATCTAGGTTAACTAGAGGGCACGTGGACAATCTAGGTTAACTCGCGTGCACTTGGACTATCTAGGTTAACTAGCGGGCACATGGATGATCAATGTTAACTAGCGGGCATTTGGAGTATCTAGGTTAACTAACGGGCACATGGACTAAGTAGGTCCCCTAGTGGGCACTTGGACTATCTAGGTTACCTAGCAGGCACTTTGACTATCTAGGTTAACTAACGGGCACTTGGATTATGTAGGTTGCCTAGCGGGCACTTGGATTATGTAGGTTTCCTATCGGGCACTTGGACTATGTAGGTTAACTTGCGGGCACTTCGACTGTCTAGGTTACCTAGTGGGCATTTGGATTATCTAGGTTAACGAACGGGCACTTGGATTATCTAGATTAACGAACGGGCACTTGAAGTATGTAGGTTACCTAGCCGCCACTTGGACTATCTAGGTTAGCTAACAGGCACTTGGACTATCTCGGTTCCCTAGCGGGCACTTGTACTATCTAGGTTACCTAGTTGGCACTTTGACTATATAGGTCAACTAGCGGGCCTTTGGACTATCTAGGTTAGTCAACGGGCACTTAGATTATGTAGGTTAAATAGCGGGAACTTGGAATATGTAGGTTAAGTAGCGGACACTTGCACTATGAAGGTTAACTAGCGAGCCCATGGACTATGTAGGTTTACTATCGGGCCCTTGGATTATCTAGTTTCCCTAAAGGGCACTTGGACTATCTAGGTTACCTAGCGGGCACTTGGACTATGTAGGCTAACTAGGGGGCCCTTTGACGATCTAGGTTACCTAGCGGGTACTTGAACTATCTAGGTTAACTAGCGGGCACTTGGACTATGTACGTTCCCTAGCGCGCACTTGGACTATCTATGTTAACTAGCGGGCACTTGGAATATGTAGGTTAATAAGCGGAAACTTGCACTATGTAGGTTACCTAGCAGGCACTTGGACTATCTAGGTTAACTAGCGGGCACTTGGACTATGTAGGTCAACTAGCGGGCCCTTGGAGTATCTAGGTTAGCCAACGGGCACTTAGATTATGTAGGTTAAATAGCGGGCACTTGGAATATGTAGGTAAAGTAGCGGACACTTGCACTATGAAGGTTAACTAGCGGGCCCATGGACGATGTAGGTTTACTAGCGGGCCCTTGGACTATCTAGTTTCCCTAAAGGGCACTTGGACTATCTAGGTTACCGAACGGGAACTTGGACTATCTAGGTTACCTAGCGGGCACTTGGACTATGTAGGCTAACTAGGGGGCCCTTGGACGATCTAGGTTACCTAGCGGGTATTTGAACAATCTAGGTTAACTAGCGGACACTTGCACTATCTAGGTTACCTAGCGGGCACTTGGACTATCTATGTTAACTAGCGGGCACTTGGAATATGTAGGTTAACTAGCGGACACTTGCACTATGTAGGTTACCTAGCAGGCACTTGGACTATCTAGGTTAACTAGTGGGCACTTGGATTATCTAGGATAACTAGCGTGCACTTGGACTATGTAGGTTCCTTAGCGGGCACTTGGACTATCTAGTTTGCCTAGCGGGCACTTGGACGATATAGGTTAACTTGCGTGCTCTTGGAATATCTTGGTTACGTAGCGGGCACTTGGTATATAGGTTAACTAGCGGGCACTTGGACTATGTAGGTTACCTAGCGGGAACTTGGAAAATGTAAGTTACCTATCGGGCACTTGGACTATCCAGGTTACCTAACGGGCACTTTGACTATCTAGGTTACATAGCGGGCACTTGGACTATGTAGGTTAACTAGCGAGCACTTGGACTCTAGGTTATCTAGCGGACACTTGGACTATCTATGTTACCTAGTGGGCCCTTGGACTATGTAGGTTTCCTAGCGGGCGCGTGGACTATCTAGGTTAACGAACGGGCACTTGGACTATGTAGGTAACCTAGCGGGCACTTGGACAGTCTAGGTTACCTAGCGGGCACTTGGACTATCTAGGTTAACAAACGGGCACTTGGACGATGTAGGTTACCTAGCGGGCACTTGGACCATGTAGGATCCCTATCGGATATTTGGACTACTTAGGGTACCTAGCGGGCACTTGGACTATCTAGGTTAACTAGTCGGCACTTCGACTATCTAGGTCAACTAGTGGGCCCTTGTACTATGTAGGTTAACTAGCGAGGACTTGGACTATCTAGGTAAACTAGCGGACCTTGGACTATGTAGGTTAACTAGCGGGCCTTGGACTGTGTAGGGTAACTAGCGGGCACGTGGATGATCTAGGTTAACTAGAGGGCACGTGGACTATCTAGGTTAACTAACATGCACTTGGACTATCTAGGTTAACTAGCGGGCACATGGATGATCAATGTTAATTAGCGGGCACTTGGACTATCTAGGTTAGCTAACGGGCACATGGACTAAGTAAGTCCCCTAGTGGGCACTTGGACTATCTAGGTAAACTAATGGGCACAAGGACTATTTAGGTTAACTAGCGGGTACTTGGAATATCTAGGTTACCTAGCTGACACTTGGACTATTAAGGTTCCCTAGCAGGCACTTTGATTATCTAGGTTACCCAGCGGGCACTTGGACTATGTAGGTCAACTAGCGGGACCTTGTACTATCTAGGTTAGCTCACTGGCACGTGGACTATGTAGGTTAACTAGCGGACACTTGCACGATCTAGGTTAACAAGCGGGCTCTTACACTATGTAGGTTAACTAGCGGGCCCATTGACTATGTAGGTTAACTAGCGGGCACTTGGAAGATCTAAGTTAACTAGCGGGCACTTGGACGATATAGGTTAACTAGCGGGCACTTGGATTATCTAGGTTACCTAGCGGGCACTTGGACTATGTAGGGTCCCAAGCAGGCATTTGGACTATATAGATAACCTAGCGGGCACTTAGACTTTGTAGGTTACCTAGCGGGCACTTGGACTATCTAGGTTACCTAGCAGGCATTGGACTATCTAGGTTAACTAACGGTCACTTGGACTATGTAGGTTCCCTATCGGGCACTTGGACTAGGTAGGTTCCCGAGCGGGCAGTTGGTCTATCTAGGTTAACTAGCGGGCACTTGGACTATCTAGGTTACCTAGCGAGCACTTGGACTATCTAGGATAACTAGCGGCCACTTGGACTATTAGGGTCCCTAGCGGGCATTTGGACTATATAGGTTACCTAGCGGGCTCTTGGACTATGTAGGTTAACGAACAGGCACTTGGACTATGTAGGTAACCTAGTGGTCACTTGATCTGTCTAGGTTACCTCACGGGCATTTGGACTATGTAGGTTAACTAGCGGGCAATTGGACTATTTAGGTTAACTAGGGGGCCCTAGGACGATGTAGGTTAACTAGCGGGCCCTTGGACTATGTAGGTTAACTAGCGTGCACTTGGAAGATCTAGGTAAACTAGCGGGTACTTGGACTATGTAGATTAACTAGAGGCACTTGGACTATCTACATTAACTAGCGGGACCTTGGACTATGTAGATTCCCTAGCTGGCACTTGGACTATGTATGTTCCAGAGCGTGCACTTCGACTATGTAGGTTCCCTAGCAGGCACTTGGACTATGTAGGTTCCAGAGCGGGCACTTGGACTATCTAGGTTCCCTAGCGGGCACTTGGACTATGTAGGTTAACTAGCGGACACTTGGACGATCTAGGTTAACTAGCAGGTACTTGGATTATGTAGGTTAACTAGCGGGCCCTTGGACTATGTAGATTAACTAGCAGCACTTGGACTATCTAGGTTACCTAGCAGGCATTGGACTATCTAGGTTAACTAACGGCACTTGGACTATGTAGGTTCCCTATCGGGCACTTGGTCTATCTAAGTTAACTAACGGGCACTTGGACTATCTAGGTTAACTAGCGAGCACTTGGACTATCTATGTTAACTAGCGGCCACTTGGACTATTAGGGTCCCTAGCGGACATTTGGACTATATAGGTTACCTAGCGGTCACTTGGACTATGTAGGTTAACAAACAGGCACTTAGACTATGTAGGTAACCTAGTGGTCACTTGAACTGTCTAGGTTACCTAGCGGGCACTTGGACTATGTAGGTTAACTAGCGGGCACTCGGACTATCTAGGTTAACTAGCGGACCCTTGGACGATGTAGGTTAACTAGCGGACCCTTGGACTATGTAGGTTAACTAGCGTTCACTTGAAAGATCTAGGTAAACTAGCGGGTACTTGGACTATTTAGGTTAACTAGCGGCCTTTGGACTATGTAGATTAACTAGCGGCACTTGGACTATCTACGTTAACTAGCGGGACCTTGGACTATGTAGATTCCCTAGCGGGCACTTGAACTATGTAGGTTCCAGAGCGGACACTTGGACTACCTAGGTTCCCTAGCGGGCACTTGGACTATGTAGGTTAACTAGCGGGCCCTTGGACTAAGTAGATTGACTAGCAGCACTTGGACTATCTAGGTTACCTAGCGGGCACTTGGACTATGTAGGGTAACTAGGGGGCCCTTGGCCAATCTAGGTTACCTAGAGGGTACTTGAACTATCTAGGTTAACTTCGGACACTTGCAGTATCTAGGTTACCTAGTGGGCACTTGGACTATGTACGTTCCCTAGCTGGCACTTGGTCTATCTATGTTAACTAGCGGGCACTTGGAATATGTAGGTTAACTAGTGGACACTTGCACTATGTAGGTTACCTAGCAGGCACTTGGACTATCTAGGTTAACTAGCGGGCACTTGGACTATCTAGGATAACTAGCGTGCACTTGGACTAAGTATGTTCCTTAGCGGGCACTTGGACTATCTAGGTTGCCTAGCGGGCACTTGGACGATATAGGTTAACTAGCGTGCCCTTGGAATATCTTGGTTACGTAGCGGGCACTTGGTATATAGGTTAACTAGCGGGCACTTGGACTATATAGGTTAACTAGTGGGCCGTTGGACTATGTAGGTTGCCTAGCGGGCACTTGGACTATCTAGGTTAGGTAACGGTCACTTGGACTATGTAGGTTAACTAGGGAGCACTTGGACTCTAGGTTATCTAGCGGACACTTGGACTATCTAGGTTACCTAGCGGGCCCTTGGACTATGTAGGTTTCCTTGCGGGCACTTGTACTATCTATGTTAACGAACGGGCACTTGGACTATGTAGGTAACATAGCGGGCACTTCGACAGTCTAGGTTACCTAGCGGGCACTTGGACTATCTAGGTTAACAAACGGGCACTTGGACAATGTAGGTTACCTAGTGGGCACTTGCACTATGTAGGATCCCTATCGGGTATTTGGACTACTTAGGTTACCTAGCGGGCACTTGGACTATCTAGGTTAACTAGTGGGCCATTTTACTATGTAGGTAAACTAGCGAGCACTTGCACTATCTAGGTTAACTAGCGGACCTTGGACTATGTAGGTTAACTAGCGGGCACATGGACGATCTAGGTTACCTAGAGGGCACTTGGACTATCTAGGTTAACTAGCGTGCACTTGGACTATCTAGGTTAACTAGCGTGCACTTGGATGATCAATGTTAACTAGCGGTCACTTGGACTATCTAGGTTAGCTAATGGGCACATGGACTAAGTACGTCCCCAAGTGGGCACTTGGACTATCTAGCTTAACTAACGGGCACCTGGACTATCTAGGTTACCTAGCAGGCACTTGGACTATGAAGGTACCCTAGGGGGCACTTGGATTATCTAGGTTACCCAGCGGGCACTTGGACTATGTAGGTCAACTAGCGGGCCCTAGGACTATTTAGGTTAGCTAACTGGCACATGGACTATGTAGGTTAACTAGCGGACACTTGCATGATCTAGGTTAACTAGCGGGCTCTTGCACTATGTAGGTTAACTATAGGGCCCATTGACTATGTAGGTTAACTAGCGGGCACTTGGACGATCTAGGTTAACTAGCGGGCACTTGGACGATATAGGTTAACTAGCGGGTACTTGGATTATCTAGGTTACCTAGCGGGCACTTGGACTATGTAGGTTCCCTAGCGGGCATGTGGACTATATCGATAACCTAGCGGGCACTTAGACTTTGTAGGTTAACTAGCGGGCACTTGGACTATCAAAGTGAACAAGTGAGCCCTTGGACTATCAAAGTGAACAAGTGAGCCCTTGGACTATGTAGGTTAACTAGCGGGCCCTTTGACTAACTGGGTTACCTAGCGGGTACTTGGACTATATAGGTTACCTAGCGGGCAATTGCACTATGTAGGGTACCTAGTGGGCACTTGGACTATCTAGGTTAACGAATGGGCACTTGGAATATGCAGGTAACCTAGCGGGCACTTAGACTGTCTAGGTTACCTAGCGGGCACTTGGACTTCTAGGTTAACGAACGGGCTCTTGGACTATGTAGGTTGCCTAGCGGGCACTTGGACTATCTAAGTTACCTAGCGGGAACTTGGACAATGTAAGTTACCTAGCGGGCACTTGGACTATCTAGGTTACCTAACGGGCACTTTCACTATCTAGGTTACATAGTGGGCACTTGGACTATGTAGGTTAACTAGCGAGCACTTGGACTCTAGGTTATCTAGCGGACACTTGGACTATCTAGGTTACCTAGCGGGCCCTTGGACTATGTAGGTTACCTAGCGGGCACTTGGACTATATAGGTTAAGGAACGGGCACTTGGACTATGTAGGTAACCTAGCGGGCACTTGGACAGTCTAGGTTACCTAGCGGGCACTTGGACTATCTAGGTTAACGAACGTGCACTTGGACAATGTAGGTTACCTAGCGGGCACTTGGACTATGTAGGATCCCTATCGGATATTTGGACTACTTAGGTTACCTAGCAGGCACTTGGACTATATAGGTTAACTAGTGGGCCCTTGTACTATGTAGGTTAACTACCGAGCACTTGGACTATCTAGGTTAACTAGCGGACCTTGAACTATGTAGGTTAACTAGCGGGCCTTTGGACTATGTAGGTTAACTAGTGGGCACGTGGACGATCTAGGTTAACTAGAGGGCACTTGGATTATCTAGGTTAACTAGCGGGCACTTGGACTATCTAGGTTAGCTAATGGGCACATGGACTAAGTACGTCCCCTAGTGGGCACTTGGACAATCTAGCTTAACTAACGGGCACTTGGACTATCTAGGTTACCTAGCAGGCACTTGGACTATGAAGGTTCCCTAGCGGGCACTTGCATTATCTAGGTTACCCAGCGGGCACTTGGACTATGTAGGTTAACTAGCGGACACTTGCATGATCTAGGTTAACTAGCAGGCTCTTGCACTATGTAGGTTAACTAGCGGGCACTTGGACGATCTAGATTAACTAGCGGGCACTTGGACGATATAGGTTAACTAGTGGGCAGTTGGATTATCTAGGTTAGCTAGCGTGCTCTTGCACTATGTAGGTTAACTAGCGGGCCCATTGACTATGTAGGTTAACTAGCGGGCACTTGGACGATCTAGGTTAACTAGCAGGCACTTGGACGATATAGGTTAACTAGCGGGTACTTGGATTATCTAGGTTACCTAGCGGGCACTTGGACTATGTAGGTTCCCTAGCGGGCATGTGGACTATATCGATAACCTAGCGGGCCCTTGGACTATGTAAGTTCCCTATCGGGCACTTGGACTAGGTAGGTTCCCTAGCGGGCTCTTGGTCTATCTAGGTTAACTAGCGGGCACTTGGACTATCTAGGTTAACTAGCAAGCACTTGGACTATCTAGGATAACTAGTGGGCACTTGGACTATTAGGGTCCCTAGCGGGCATTTGGACTATATGGGTTACCTAGCGGGCACTTGGACTATGTAGGTTAACGAACAGGCACTTGGACTATGTAGGTAACCTAGTGGTCACTTGAACTGTCTAGGTTACCTAGCGGGCACTTGGACTATCTAGGGTAACTAGCGGGCCCTTGGACTATGTACATTCCCTAGCTGGCACTTGGACTATGTATGTTCCAGAGCGGGCACTTGGACTATCTAGGTTCCCTAGCGGGCACTTGGACTATGTAGGTTAAATAGCGGACACTTGGACGATCTAGGTTAACTAGCAGGTACTTGGATTATGTAGGTTAACTAGCGGGCCCTTGGACTATGTAGATTAACTAGCAGCACTTGGACTATCTACGTTAACTAGCGGGCCCTTGGACTATGTAGATTCCCTAGCGGGCACTTGGACTACGTAGGTTCCCTAGCGGGCACTTGGACTATGTATGTTCCCTAGCGGGCAATTGGACTATGTATGTTCCCTACAGACACTTGAACTATGTAAGTTAACTACCGCGCACTTGGACTATGTATGTTAACTAGCGGGCCCTTGGACTACTTAGGTTAACTAGCGGACACTTGCACTATGTACGTTACCTAGCGGGCACTTGGACTATCTAGGTTAACTAGCAGGCGCTTGGACTATGTAGGTTAACTAGCGGACACTTGCACTATGTACGCTACCTAGCGGGCACTTGGACTATGTAGGTTAACTAGCAGGCTCTTGTACTATCTAGGTTACCTAGCAGGCACTTGGACTATGTAGGTTAACTAGCAGGCACTTGCACTCTCTAGGTTACCTAGCGGGCACTTGGACTATGTACCTTCCCTAGCGGGCACTTGGACTATCTATGTTAACTAGCGGGCAGTTGGACTATGTAGTTTACCTAGCAGACACTTGCACTTTGTAGGTTACCTAGCGGGCTGTTGACTATGTAGGCTAACTAGCGGACACTTGGACGATCTAGGTTAACTAGCAGGTACTTGGATAATTTAGGTTAACTAGCGGGCCCTTGGACTATGTAGATTAACTAGCAGCACTTGGACTATCTACGTTAACTAGCGGGCCCTTGGACTATGTAGATTCCCTAGCGGGCACTTGGACTACGTAGGTTCCCTAGCGGGCACTTGGACTATGTATGTTCCCTAGCGGGCAATTGGACTATGTATGTTCCCTACAGACACTTGAACTATGTAAGTTAACTACCGCGCACTTGGACTATGTATGTTAACTAGCGGGCCCTTGGACTACTTAGGTTAACTAGCGGACACTTGCACTATGTAGGTTGCCTAGCGGGCACTTGGACTATCTAGGTTAACTAGCAGGCGCTTGGACTATGTAGGTTAACTAGCGGACACTTACACTATGTACGCTACCTAGCGGGCACTTGGACTATGTAGGTTAACTAGCAGGCTCTTGTACTATCTAGGTTACCTAGCAGGCACTTGGACTATGTAGGTTAACTAGCAGGCACTTGCACTCTCTAGGTTACCTAGCGGGCACTTGGACTATGTACCTTCCCTAGCGGGCACTTGGACTATCTATGTTAACTAGCGGGCAGTTGGACTATGTAGTTTACCTAGCAGACACTTGCACTATGTAGGTTACCTATCGGGCTGTTGACTATGTAGGCTAACTAGAGGACACTTGGACGATCTAGGTTAACTAGTGGGCCCTTGGACTATGTAGGTTAACTAGCCAGTACTTGGACGATCTAGGTTAAGTAGCGGGCACTTGGACGATCTAGGTTAACTAAGGGGCACTTGGACTATCAAAGTTAACAAGCGAGCCCTTGGACTATGTAGGTTAACTAGCGGGCCCTTGGACTATCTAGGTTACCTAAATAGCACTTGGACTATATAGGTTCCCTAGCGGGCACATGGACTATCTATGTTAATGAACGGGCACTTGGACTATGCAGGTATCTTAGCGGGCATTTTGACTTCTAGGTTAACGAACGGGCACTTGGACTATGTAGTTTGCCTAGCGGGCACTTGGACTATCTAGGTTAGGTAACGGGCACTTGGACTATCTAGGTTACCTAGCGGGAACTTGGACTATCTAGGTTGCCTAGCAGGCACTTGGATTACGAAGGATCCCTAGCGGGCACTTGGACTATCTAGGTTACCTAGCAGGCACTTGGATTATGAAGGATCCCTAGCGGGCACTTGGACTATCTAGGTTACCTAGCGGCCACTTGGACTATGTAGGTTAACTAGCGCACACTTGCACGATCTAGGTTAACTAGCGGACACTTGCACTATGTAGGTTAACTAGCGGGCCCATGGATTATGTAGGTTTACTAGCAGGCACTTGGACTATGTATGTTCCCTAGCGTGCACTTGGACTATGTATGTTCCCTACGGACACTTGAACTATGTAAGTTAACTACCGGGCACTTGGACTATATATGTTAACTAGCGGGCCCTTGGACTATCTAGGTTAACTAGCGGGCACTTGGACTATGTAGTTTCCCTAGCGGGCATTTGGACTATTTAGGTTAATAAGCGGGCAGTTGGACTATGTAGGTTACCTAGCGAGCACTTGGACTATCTAGGTTACCTAGCAGTCACTTTGACTATCTAGGTTAACTAACGGGTACTTGGACTATGTAGGTTGCCTAGCGGGCACTTGGACTATGTAGATTCCCTAGCGGGCACTTGGACTATGTAGGTTCCCTAGCGGGCACTTGGATTATGTAGGTTACCTATCGGGCATTTGGACTATGTAGGTTAACTAGCAGGCACTTGGACTGTCTAGGTTACCTAGCGGGCACTTGGATTATCTAGGTTAAAGAATGGGCACTTGGACTATGTAGGTTACCTAGCCGTCACATGGACTACCTAGGTTAGCTAACAGGCACTTGGACTATTTAGGTTCCCTAGCGGGCACTTGTACTATCTAGGATACCTAGCTGGCACTTGGACTATGTAGGTCAACTAGCGGGCCCTTGGACTATCTAGGTTAGCTAACGAGCACTTAGATTATGTAGGTTAACTAGCGGGCACTTGGAATATGTAGGTTAACTAGCGGGCCCATGGACTATGTAGGTTTACTTGCGGGCCCTTGGAATATCTATGTTCCCTAAGGGGCACTTGGATTATCTAGGTTACCTAGCGGGCACTTGGACTATGTAGGCAAACTAGGGGGCCCTTGGACGATCTAGGTTACCTAGCGGGTACTTGAACAATCTAGGTTAACTAGCGGGCACTTGGACTATGTACGTTCCCTAGCGGGCACTTGGACTATCTATGTTAACTAGCGGTCACTTGGAATATGTAGGTTACCTAGCGGACACTTGCACTATGTAGGTTACCTAGCAGGCACTTGGACTATCTAGGTTAACTAGCGGGCACTTGGACTATCTAGGTTAACTAGCGTGCACTTGGACTATGTAGGTTCCTTAGCGGGAACTTAGATTATCTAGGTTGCCTAGCGGGCACTTGTACTATGCAGGTTAACTAGCGTGCCCTTGGACTATCTAGGTTACGTAGCGGGCACTTGGTATAAAGTTTAACTAGCGGGCACTTGGACTATATAGGCTAACTAGCGGACACTTGCACGATCTAGGTTAACTAGCGGGCCCTTGCACTATGTAGGTTAACTAGCGGGCCCATGGATTATGTAGGTTTAATAGCAGGTACTTGGACTATCTAGGTTAACTAGCGGGCACTTGTACTATGCAGTTTCCCTAGAAGGCATTTGGACTATTTAGGTTACCTAGCGGGTACTTTGATTATCTAGGTTACCTAGCAGGTACTTTGACTATCTAGGTTAACTAAAGGGCACTTGGACTATATAGGTTGCCTAGCAGGCACTTGGATTATGTAGGTTCCCTATCGGACACTTGGACTATGTAGGTTAACGAGCGGGCACTTGGATTATCTAGGTTACCTAGCGGGTACATGTACTATGTACGTTTCCTACCGGGCACTTGGACTATCTATGTTAACTAGCGGGCACTTGGACTATGTAGGTTAACTAGCGGGCACTTGGACTATCTAGGTTACCTAGCGGGCACTTAGACTATGTAGGTTAACTAGCGGGCACTTGGACGATCCAGGTTAACTAGCGGGCACTTGGACTATGTAGGTTACGTAGCGGGCACTTGGACTATCTAGGTTAGCTAAGGGGCACCTGGACTATCTAGGTTAACTAGCGGGCACTTTTACTATGTAGGTTAACTAGCAGACACTTGGACGAACTAGGTTAAAGAGCAGGCTTTTGGACTATGTAGGTTACCTAGCGGGCACTTGGACTATCTAGGTTAGTTAACAGGAACTTGGACTATCTAGGTTACCTAACGGGCACTTGGACTATCCAGGTAACCTGGCGGCACATGGACTGACTAGGTTGCCTAGCGGGCACTTGGACGATCTATGTTAGGTAATGGATACTTGGACTATCTAGGTTACCTAGCGGGAACTTGGACTATGTAGGTTACCTAGCGGGCACTTTGACTATCTAGGTTACCTAGCGGGCACTTGGACTATCTAGGTTAGCTAACAGGAACTTGGACTATCTAGGTTACCTTGCGGGCATTAGGACTATGTAGGTTTCCTAGCGGTCACTTGGACTATCTAGGCTACCTAACGGGCACTTGGACTATGTAGGTTAACTAGCGGACACTTGGACGATCTAGGTTAACTAGCGGGCACTTGGAATATCTAGGTTAACTAGGAGGCCCTTGGACTATGTAGGTTAACTAGAGGGCACTTGGACTAGCTAGGTTAGCTAACAGGAACTTGGACTATCTACGTTACCTAGCAGGCACTTGGTCTGTGTACATACCCTATCGGGCACTTGGACTATCTAGGTTACCTAATGGGCACATGGTCTATGTACGTTACTAGCGGGCATTTGGACTATGTAGGTTACCTAGCGGATACTTGGACTATGTAGGTTCCCTATCAGGGACTTGGACAATGTAGGTTTACTAGCGGGCATTTGGACTATCTAGGTTAACTAGCGGGCCCTTTGACTATGTAGGTTAACTAGCGGACACTTGGACGATCTAGGTTAACTAGCGGGCACTTGGAATATCTTGGTTAACTAGGAGGCCCTTGGACTATGTAGGTTAACTAGCGGGCACTTGGACTATCTAGGTTAGCTAACAGGAACTTGGACTATCTAGGTTACCTAGCGGGCACTAGGACTATGTAGGTTACCTAGCGGTCACTTGGAGTATCTAGGCTACTTAACGGGCACTTGGACTACGTAGGTTAACCAGCAGACACTTGGACGATCTAGGTTAACTAGCGGGCACTTGGAATATCTAGGTTAACTACGGGGCCCTTGGACTATGTAGGTTAACTAGCGGGCACTTAGATAATCTAGGTTAACTAGCGGGTTCTTGGACTATGTAGGTTAACTAGTGGGACCTTGGACTATGTAGGTTAACTAGCAGGCACTTGGACGATCTAGATTAACTAGCAGGCACTTGGACTATCTAGGTTAACTAGCGGGCACTTGGACTATCTAGGTTACCTTGCGGGCACTTAGACGATGCAGGTTCCTTAGCGGGCACTTGGACTATCTAGGCTCCCTATCGGGCACTTTCACTATGTAGGTTAACTAGCGGGCACTTGGACTATCTAGGTTACCTAGCAGGCACTTGGTCTATGTACATACCCTATCGGGCACTTGGACTATCTAGGTTACCTAATGGGCACTTGGTCTATGTACGTTACTAGCGGGCATTTGGACTATGTAGGTTACCTAGCGGATACTTGGACTATGTAGGTTCCCTATCAGGGACTTGGACAATGTAGGTTTACTAGCGGGCATTTGGACTATCTAGGTTAACTAGCGGGCCCTTGGACTATGTAGGTTAACTAGCGGGCACTTTGACGATCTAGGTTAGCAAACGGGCACTTGGACTATGTAGGTTACCTAGCGGGCACTTGGACTATCTATGTTCCCTAGCGGGCACTTGGACTATATATGTTCCCTAAAGGGCACTTGGACTATGTAGGTTCCCTAGCAGGCACTCGGACTATGAAGGTTCCCTAGTGGGCTCTTGGACTATGTAGGTTCCCTAGCAGGCCCTTTGACTATGTAAGTTCTCTAACGGGCACTTGGACTATGTGGGTTCCCTAGCGGGCATTTGGACTATCTATGTTACCTAACGGGCACTTGGACTATATACGTTACTAGCGGGCATTTGGACTATGTAGGTTACCTAGCGGCTACTTGGACTATGTAGGTTCCCTATCAGGGACTTGGACAATGTAGATTAACTATCGGGCCCTTGGACTATGTAGGTTTACTAGCGGGCACTTTGACGATCTAGCTTAGCAAACGGGCACTTGGACTATGTAGGTTACCTAGCAGGCACTTGGACTGTTTAGGTTACCTAGCGGGCACTTGGACTATCTAGGTTAATGAACGTGCCCTTGGACTATGTAGGTTACCCAGCGGGCACTTGGACTATCTAGGTTAACTAACGGGCACTTGGACTATGTAGGTTGCCTAGCGGGCAAATGGATTATGTAGGTTCCCTATCGGGCACTTGGACTATGTATGTTAACTAGCGGGAACTTGGTCTGTCTAGGTTACCTAGCGGGCACTTGGACTATCTAGGTTAGCTAAGGGGCACCTGGACAATCTAGGTTAACTAGCGGGCACTTTTACTATGTAGGTTAACTAGCAGACACTTGGAAGAAATAGGTTAACGAGCGGGCTTTTGAGCTATGTAGGTTACCTAGCGGGCACTTGGACTATCTAGGTTAGTTAACAGGATCTTGGACTATCTAGGTTACCTACGGGAACTTGGACTATGCAGGTAACCTGACGGGCACTTGGACTGACTAGGTTACCTAGCGGGCACTTGGACTTCTAGGTTAACGAACGGGCACTTGGACTATGTAGGTTGCCTAGCGGGCACTTGGACGATCTATGTTAGGTAACGGACACTTGGACTATCTAGGTTACCTAGCGGGAACTGGGACTATGTAGGTTACCTAGCGGGCACTTAGACTATCTAGGTTACCTAACGGGCACTTTGACTATCTAGGTTACCTAGCGGGCACTTGGACTATCTAGGTTAGCTAACAGGAACTTGGACTATCTAGGTTACCTAGCGGGCAATAGGACTATGTAGGTTACCTAGCGGTCACTTGGAGTATCTAGGCTACCTAACGGGCACTTGGACTACGTAGGTTAACTAGCGGACACTTGGACGATCTAGGTTAACTAGCGGGCCCATGGATTATGTAGGTTTAATAGCAGGTACTTGGACTATCTAGGTTAACTAGCGGGCACTTGTACTATGCAGTTTCCCTAGAAGGCATTTGGACTATTTAGGTTACCTATCGGGTACTTTGATTATCTAGGTTACCTAGCAGGTACTTTGACTATCTAGGTTAACTAACGGGCACTTGGACTATATAGGTTGCCTAGCAGGCACTTGGATTATGTAGGTTCCCTATCGGGCACTTGGACTATGTAGGTTAACTAGCGGGCACTTGGACAATCTAGGTTACCTAGCTGGCACTTAGATTATGTAGGTCAAATAGCGGGCACTTGGATTATGTAGGTTACCTAGCGGGCACATGTACTATGTATGTTAACTAGCGGGCTCTTGGATTATGTAGGTTCCCTATCGGGCACTTGGACTATGTAGGTTAACTAGAGGGCATTTGGACTATGTAGGTTACCTAGCGGGCACTTGGACTATGTAGGTTCCCTATCAGGCACTTGGAAAATGTAGGTTAACTAGGGGGCACTAGGACTATGTAGGTTACCTAGCGGGCCCTTAGACTATCTAGGTTTCCTAGCGGGCATTTGGACTATGTAGGCTCCCTAGCGGTTATTTGGAGTATATAGATTACTTAGCGGGCACTTAGACTTTGTAGTTTCCCTATCGGGCACTTGGACTATGTAGGTTACCTAGCAGGCACTTGGACTGTCTAGGTTACCTAGCGGGCACTTGGACTATCTACGTTAACGAACGGGCCCTTGGACTATGTAGGTTACCTAGCGGGCACTTGGATTATGTAGGTTAACTAGCGGGCACTTGGACTATCTAGGTTACCTAGCGGGCACTTAGACTATGTAGGTTAACTAGCGGGCACTTGGACGATCCAGGTTAACTAGCGGGCACTTGGACTATGTAGGTTACGTAGCGGGCACTTGGACTATCTAGGTTAGCTAAGGGGCACCTGGACTATCTAGGTTAACTAGCGGGCACTTTTACTATGTAGGTTAACTAGCAGACACTTGGACGAACTAGGTTAAAGAGCAGGCTTTTGGACTATGTAGGTTACCTAGCGGGCACTTTGACTATCTAGGTTAGTTAACAGGAACTTGGACTATCTAGGTTACCTCACGAGCACTTGGACTATCCAGGTAACCTGGCGGGCACATGGACTGACTAGGTTGCCTAGCGGGCACTTGGACGATCTATGTTAGGTAACGGACACTTGGACTATCTAGGTTACCTAGCGGGAACTTGGACTATGTAGGTTACCTAGCGGGCACTTTGACTATCTAGGTTACCTAACGGGCACGTTGACTATCTAGGTTACCTAGCGGGCACTTGGACTATCTAGGTTAGCTAACAGGAACTAGGACTATCTAGGTTACCTTGCAGGCACTAGGACTATGTAGGTTACCTAGCGGTCACTTGGAGTATCTAGGCTACCTAAGGGGCACTTGGACTACGTAGGTTAACCAGCAGACACTTGGACGATCTAGGTTAACTAGCGGGCACTTGGAATATCTAGGTTAACTACGGGGCCCTTGGACTATGTAGGTTAACTAGCGGGAACTTAGATAATCTAGGTTAACTAGCGGGTTCTTGGACTATGTAGGTTAACTAGTGGGACCTTGGACTATGTAGGTTAACTAGCGGGCACTTGGACGATCTAAATTAACTAGCAGGCACTTGGACTATCTAGGTTAACTAGCGGGCACTTGGACTATCTAGGTTACCTTGCGAGCACTTAGACGATGCAGGTTCCTTAGCGGGCACTTGGACTATCTAGGCTCCCTATCGGGCACTTTCACTATGTAGGTTAACTAGCGGGCACTTGGACTATCTAGGTTACCTAATGGGCACTTGGTCTATGTACGTTACTAGCGGGCATTTGGACTATGTAGGTTACCTAGCGGATACTTGGACTATGTAGGTTCCCTATCAGGGACTTGGACAATGTAGGTTTACTAGCGGGCATTTGGACTATCTAGGTTAACTAGCGGGCCCTTGGACTATGTAGGTTAACTAGCGGGCACTTTGACGATCTAGGTTAGCAAACGGGCACTTGGACTATGTAGGTTACCTAGCGGGCACTTGGACTATCTCTGTTCCCTAGCGTGAACTTGGACTATGTAGGTTCCCTAGCAGGCACTCGGACTATGAAGGTTCCCTAGTGGGCTCTTGGACTATGAAGTTCCCTAGCAGGCCCTTTGACTATGTAAGTTCTCTAACGGGCACTTGGACTATGTACGTTACTAGCGGGCATTTGGACTATGTAGGTTACCTAGCGGATACTTGGACTATGTAGGTTCCCTATCAGGGACTTGGACAATGTAGATTAACTATTGGGCCCTTGGACTATGTAGGTTTACTAGCGGGCAATTTGACGATCTAGCTTAGCAAACGGGCACTTGGACTATGTAGGTTACCTAGCAGGCACTTGGACTGTCTAGGTTACCTAGCGGGCACTTAGACTATCTAGGTTAACGAACGTGCCCTTGGACTATGTAGGTTACCCAGCGGGCACTTGGACTATCTAGGTTAACTAACGGGCACTTGGACTATGTAGGTTGCCTAGCGGCCAAATGGATTATGTGGGTTCCCTATCGGGCACTTGGACTATGTATGTTAACTAGCGGGAACTTGGTCTGTCTAGGTTACCTAGCGGGCACTTGGACTATCTAGGTTAGCTAAGGGGCACCTGGACAATCTAGGTTAACTAGCGGGCACTTTTACTATGTAGGTTAACTAGCAGACCCTTGGAAGAACTAGGTTAACGAGCGGGCTTTTGAGCTATGTAGGTTACCTAGCGGGCACTTGGACTATCTAGGTTAGTTAACAGGATGTTGGACTATCTAGGTTACCTAACGGGCACTTGGACTATGCAGGTAACCTGACGGGCACTTGGACTGACTAGGTTACCTAGCGGGCACTTGGACTTCTAGGTTAACGAACGGGCACTTGGACTATGTAGGTTGCCTAGCGGGCACTTGGACGATCTATGTTAGGTAACGGACACTTGGACTATCTAGGTTACCTAGCGGGAACTGGGACTATGTAGGTTACCTAGCGGGCACTTAGACTATCTAGGTTACCTAACGGGCACTTTGACTATCTAGGTTACCTAGCGGGCACTTGGACTATCTAGGTTAGCTAACAGGAACTTGGACTATCTAGGTTACCTAGCGGGCAATAGGACTATGTAGGTTACCTAGCGGTCACTTGGAGTATCTAGGCTACCTAACGGGCACTTGGACTATGTCGGTTAACTAGCGGACACTTGGACGATCTAGGTTAACTAGCGGGCCCATGGATTATGTAGGTTTAATAGCAGGTACTTGGACTATCTAGGTTAACTAGCGGGCACTTGTACTATGCAGTTTCCCTAGAAGGCATTTGGACTATTTAGGTTACCTATCGGGTACTTTGATTATCTAGGTTACCTAGCAGGTACTTTGACTATGAGGTTAACTAACGGGCACTTGGACTATATAGGTTGCCTAGCAGGCACTTGGATTATGTAGGTTCCCTATCGGGCACTTGGACTATGTAGGTTAACTAGCGGGCACTTGGACAATCTAGGTTACCTAGCTGGCACTTAGATTATGTAGGTCAAATAGCGGGCACTTGGATTATGTAGGTTACCTAGCGGGCACATGTACTATGTATGTTAACTAGCGGGCTCTTGGATTATGTAGGTTCCCTATCGGGCAATTGGACTATGTAGGTTAACTAGAGGGCATTTGGACTATGTAGGTTACCTAGCGGGCACTTGGCCTATGTAGGTTCCCTATCAGGCACTTGGAAAATGTAGGTTAACTAGGGGGCACTAGGACTATGTAGGTTACCTTGCGGGCCCTTAGACTATCTAGGTTTCCTAGCAGGCATTTGGACTATGTAGGCTCCCTAGCGGTTATTTGGACTATATAGATTACTTAGCGGGCACTTAGACTTTGTAGTTTCCCTATCGGGCACTTGGACTATGTAGGTTACCTAGCAGGCACTTGGACTGTCTAGGTAACCTAGCGGGCACTTGGACTATCTACGTTAACGAACGGGCCCTTGGACTATGTAGGTTACCTAGCGGGCACTTGGACTATCTAGGTTAACGAACGGGCACTTGTAATATGTAGGTTAGCTAACAGGAACTTGGACTATCTAGGTTAACTAGTGGGCACTTGGACGATGCATGTTCCCTAGCTGGCACTTTGACTATCTAGGTTCCCTAGCGGGCAATTGGACTATGTGTGTACCCTAGCGGGCATTTGGACTATGTAGGTTACCTAACGGGCATTTCGACTATGTAGGTTCCCTAGCGGGCACTTGGATTATGTAGGTTCCCTTCTTGCACTTGGAGTATGTAGGTTACTAGCGGGCATTTGGACTATGTAGGTTACCTAGCAGGCACTTGGACTATGTAGGTTACCTAGCGGGCACTTGGACTATGTAGGTTAACGAGCGGGCACTTGGACTATCTAGGTTACCTAGCGGGTACATGGACTATGTACGTTTCCTAGCGGGCACTTGGACTATCTATGTTAACTAGCGGGCACTTGGACTATGTAGGTTAACTAGCGGGCACTTGGACTATCTAGGTTACCTAGCGGGCACTTAGACTATGTAGGTTAACTAGCGGGCACTTGGACGATCCAGGTTAACTAGCGGGCACTTGGACTATGTAGGTTACGTAGCGGGCACCTGGACTATCTAGGTTAACTAGCGGGCACTTTTACTATGTAGGTTAACTAGCAGACACTTGGACGAACTAGGTTAAAGAGCAGGCTTTTGGACTATGTAGGTTACCTAGCGGGCACTTGGACTATCTAGGTTAGTTAACAGGAACTTGGACTATCTAGGTTACCTCACGGGCACTTGGACTATCCAGGTAACCTGGCGGGCACATGGACTGACTAGGTTGCCTAGCGGGCACTTGAACGATCTATGTTAGGTAACGGATACTTGGACTATCTAGGTTACCTAGCGGGAACTTGGACTATGTAGGTTACCTAGCGGGCACTTTGACTATCTAGGTTACCTAACGGGCACGTTGACTATCTAGGTTACCTAGCGGGCACTTGGACTATCTAGGTTAGCTAACAGGAACTTGGATTATCTAGGTTACCTTGCGGGCACTAGGACTATGTAGGTTTCCTAGCGGTCACTTGGACTATCTAGGCTACCTAACGGGCACTTGGACTATGTAGGTTAACTAGCGGACACTTGGACGATCTAGGTTAACTAGCGGGAACTTGGAATATCTTGGTTAACTAGGAGGCCCTTGGACTATGTAGGTTAACTAGCGGGCACTAGGACTATCTAGGTTAGCTAACAGGAACTTGGATTATCTAGGTTACCTAGCGGGCACTAGGACTATGTAGGTTACCTAGCGGTCACTTGGTGTATCTAGGCTACCTAATGGGCACTTGGACTACGTAGGTTAACCAGCAGACACTTGGACGATCTAGGTTAACTAGCGGGCACTTGGAATATCTAGGTTAACTACGGGGCCCTTGGACTATGTAGGTTAACTAGCGGGCACTTAGATAATCTAGGTTAACTAGCGGGTTCTTGGACTATGTAGGTTAACTAGTGGGACCTTGGACTATGTAGGTTAACTAGCGGGCACTTGGACGATCTAGATTAACTAGCAGGCACTTGGACTATCTAGGTTAACTAGCGGGCACTTAGACTATGTAGGTTAACTAGCGGGCACTTGGACGATCTAGGTTAACTAGCGGGCACTTGGACTATGTAGGTTACCTAACGGGCACTTGGTGTATGTACGTTACTAGCGGGCATTTGGACTATGTAGGTTCCCTATCAGGGACTTGGACAATGTAGGTTTACTAGCGGGCATTTGGACTATCTAGGTTAACTAGCGGGCCCTTGGACTATGTAGGTTAACTAGCGGGCACTTTGACGATCTAGGTTAGCAAACGGGCACTTGGACTATGTAGGTGACCTAGCGGGCACTTGGACTATCTATGTTCCCTAGCGGGCACTTGGACTATATAGGTTCCCTAAAGGGCACTTGGACTATGTAGGTTCCCTAGCAGGCACTCGGACTATGAAGGTTCCCTAGCGGGCTCTTGGACTATGTAGGTTCCCTAGCAGGCCCTTTGACTATGTAAGTTCTCTAACGGGCACTTGGACTATGGGGGTTCCCTAGCGGGCATTTGGACTATCTATGTTACCTAACGGGCACTTGGACTATGTACGTTACTAGCGGGCATTTGGACTATGTAGGTTACCTAGCGGATACTTGGACTATGTAGGTTCCCTATCAGGGACTTGGACAATGTAGATTAACTATCGGGCCCTTGGACTATGTAGGTTTACTAGCGGGCACTTTGACGATCTAGCTTAGCAAACGGGCACTTGGCCTATGTAGGTTACCTAGCAGGCACTTGGACTGTCTAGGTTACCTAGCGGGCACTTGGAGTATCTAGGTTAACGAACGTGCCCTTGGACTATGTAGGTTACCCAGCGGGCACTTGGACTATCTAGGTTAACTAACGGGCACTTGGACTATGTAGGTTGCCTAGCGGGCAAATGGATTATGTAGGTTCCCTATCGGGCACTTGGACTATGTATGTTAACTAGTGGGAACTTGGTCTGTCTAGGTTACCTAGCGGGCACTTGGACTATCTAGGTTAGCTAAGGGGCACCTGGACAATCTAGGTTAACTAGCGGGCACTTTTACTATGTAGGTTAACTAGCAGACACTTGGAAGAACTAGGTTAACGAGCGGGCTTTTGAGCTATGTAGGTTACCTAGCGGGCACTTGGACTATCTAGGTTAGTTAACAGGATGTTGGACTATCTAGGTTACCTAACGGGCACTTGGACTATGCAGGTAACCTGACGGGCACTTGGACTGACTAGGTTACCTAGCGGGCACTTGGACTTCTAGGTTAACGAACGGGCACTTGGACTATGTAGGTTGCCTAGCGGGCACTTGGACGATCTATGTTAGGTAACGGACACTTGGACTATCTAGGTTACCTAGCGGGAACTTGGACTATATAGGTTACCTAGCGGGCACTTAGACTATCTAGGTTACCTAACGGGCACTTTGACTATCTAGGTTACCTAGCGGGCACTTGGACTATCTAGGTTAGCTAACAGGAACTTGGACTATCTAGGTTACCTAGCGGGCAATAGGACTATGTAGGTTACCTAGCGGTCACTTGGAGTATCTAGGCTACCTAACGGGCACTTGGACTACGTCGGTTAACTAGCGGACACTTGGCCGATCTAGGTTAACTAGCGGGCACATGGAATATCTAGGTTAACTAGCGGGCCCTTGGACTATGTAGGTTAACTAGCGGGCACTTGGATTATGTAGGTTCCCTATCGGGCACTTGGACTATGTAGGTTAACTAGCAGGCACTTGGACTGTCTAGGTTACCTAGCGGGCACTTGGATTATCTAGGTTAACGAATGGGCACTTGGACTATGTAGGTTACCTAGCCGTCACTTGGACTATCTAGGTTAGCTAACAGGCACTTGGACTATTTAGGTTCCCTAGCGGGCACTTGTACTATCTAGGATACCTAGCTGGCACTTGGACTATGTAGGTCAACTAGCAGGCCCTTGAACTATCTAGGTTAGCTAACGAGCACTTAGATTATGCAGGTTAACTAGCGGGCACTTTGACTGTCTAGGTTACCTAGCGGGCACTTGGATTATCTAGGTTAACGAATGGGCACTTGGACTATGTAGGTTACCTAGCCGTCACTTGGACTATCTAGGTTAGCTAACAGGCACTTGGACTATTTAGTTTCCCTAGCGGTCATTTGTACTATCTAGGACCTAGCTGGCACTTGGACTATGTAGGTTGACTAGCTGGCCCATGGACTATGTAGGTTTACTTGCGGGCCCTTTGAATTTCTGTGTTCCCTAAAGGGCACTTGGATTATCTAGGTTACCTAGCGGGCACTTGGACTATGTAGGCAAACTAGGGGGCCCTTGGACGATCTAGGTTACCTAGCGGGTACTTGAACAATCTAGGTTAACTAGCAGGCCCTTGGACTATGTACGTTCCCTAGCGGGCACTTGGACTATCTATGTTAACTAGCGGTCACTTGGAATATGTAGGTTAACTAGCGGACACTTGCACTATGTAGGTTACCTAGCAGGCACTTGGACTATCTAGGTTAACTAGCGGGCACTTGGACTATCTAGGTTACCTAGCGGGCACTTAGACTATGTAGGTTAACTAGCGGGCACTTGGAAGATCTAGGTTAACTAGCGGGCACTTGGACTATGTAGGTTACCTAACGGGCACTTGGTCTATGTACGTTACTAGCGGGCATTTGGACTATGTAGGTTACCTAGCGGATACTTGGACTATGTAGGTTCCCTATCAGGGACTTGGACAATGTAGGTTTACTAGCGGGCATTTGGACTATCTAGGTTAACTAGCGGGCCCATGGACTATGTAGGTTAACTAGCGGGCACTTTGACGATCTAGGTTAGCAAACGGGCACTTGGACTATGTAGGTTACCTAGCGGGCACTTGGACTATCTATGTTCCCTAGCGGGCACTTGGACTATATAGGTTCCCTAAAGGGCTCTTTGACTATGTAGGTTCCCTAGCAGGCACTCGGACTATGAAGGTTCCCTAGCGGGCTCTTGGACTATGTAGGTTCCCTAGCAGGCCCTTTGACTATGTAAGTTCTCTAACGGGCACTTGGACTATGGGGGTTCCCTAGCGGGCATTTGGACTATCTATGTTACCTAACGGGCACTTGGACTATGTACGTTACTAGCGGGCATTTGGACTATGTAGGTTACCTAGCGGATACTTGGACTATGTAGGTTCCCTATCAGGGACTTGGACAATGTAGGTTAACTATCGGGCCCTTGGACTATGTAGGTTTACTAGCGGGCACTTTGACGATCTAGCTTAGCAAACGGGCACTTGGACTATGTAGGTTACTTCTCAGGCACTTGGACTGTCTAGGTTACCTAGCGGGCACTTGGACTATCTAGGTTAGCGAACGTGCCCTTGGACTATGTAGGTTACCCAGCGGGCACTTGGACTATCTAGGTTAACTAACGGGCACTTGGACTATGTAGGTTGCCTAGCGGGCAAATGGATTATGTAGGTTCCCTATCGGGCACTTGGACTATGTATGTTAACTAGCGGGAACTTGGTCTGTCTAGGTTACCTAGCGGGCACTTGGACTATCTAGGTTAGCTAAGGGGCACCTGGACAATCTAGGTTAACTAGCGGGCACTTTTACTATGTAGGTTAACTAGCAGACACTTGGAAGAACTAGGTTAACTAGCGGGCTTTTGAGCTATGTAGGTTACCTAGCGGGCACTTGGACTATCTAGGTTAGTTAACAGGATCTTGGACTATCTAGGTTACCTAACGGGCACTTGGACTATGCAGGTAACCTGACAGGCACTTGGACTGACTAGGTTACCTAGCGGGCACTTGGATTTCTAGGTTAACGAACGGGCACTTGGACTATGTAGGTTGTCTAGCGGGCACTTGGACGATCTATGTTAGGTAACGGGCACTTTGACTATCTAGGTTACCTAGCGGGCACTTGGACTATCTAGGTTAGCTAACAGGAACTTGGACTATCTAGGTTACCTAGCGGGCAATAGGACTATGTAGGTTACCTAGCGGTCACTTGGAGTATCTAGGCTACCTAACGGGCACTTGTACTACGTCGGTTAACTAGCGGACACTTGGACGATATAGGTTAACTAGCGGGCACATGGAATATCTAGGTTAACTAGCGGGCCCTTGGACTATGTAGGTTAACTAGCGGGCACTTGGATTATGTAGCTTCCCTATCGGGCACTTGGACTATGTAGGTTAACTAGCAGGCACTTGGACTGTCTAGGTTACCTAGCGGGCACTTGGATTATCTAGGTTAACGAATGGGCACTTGGACTATGTAGGTTACCTAGCCGTCACTTGGACTATCTAGGTTAGCTAACAGGCACTTGGACTATTTAGGTTCCCTAGCGGGCACTTGTACTATCTAGGATACCTAGCTGGCACTTGGACTATGTAGGTTGACTAGCGGGCCCATGGACTATGTAGGTTTACTTGCGGGCCCTTGGAATATCTGTGTTCCCTAAAGGGCACTTGGATTATCTAGGTTACCTAGCGGGCACTTGGACTATGTAGGCAAACTAGGGGGCCCTTGGACGATCTAGGTTACCTAGCGGGTACTTGAACAATCTAGGTTAACTAGCAGGCACTTGGACTATGTACGTTCCCTAGCGGGCACTTGGACTATCTATGTTAACTAGCGGTCACTTGGAATATGTAGGTTAACTAGCGGACACTTGCACTATGTAGGTTACCTAGCAGGCACTTGGACTATCTAGGATAACTAGCGGGCACTTGGACTATCTAGGTTACCTAGCGGGCACTTAGACTATGTAGGTTAACTAGCGGGCACTTGGACGATCTAGGTTAACTAGCGGGCACTTGGACTATGTAGGTTACCTAACGGGCACTTGGTCTATGTACGTTACTAGCGGGCATTTGGACTATGTAGGTTACCTAGCGGATACTTGGACTATGTAGGTTCCCTATCAGGGACTTGGACAATGTAGGTTTACTAGCGGGCATTTGGACTATCTAGGTTAACTAGCGGGCCCTTGGACTATGTAGGTTAACTAGCGGGCACTTTGACGATCTAGGTTAGCAAACGGGCACTTGGACTATGTAGGTTACCTAGCGGGCACTTGGACTATCTATGTTCCCTAGCGGGCACTTGGACTATATAGGTTCCCTAAAGGGCACTTGGACTATGTAGGTTCCCTAGCAGGCACTCGGACTATGAAGGTTCCCTAGCGGGCTCTTGGACTATGTAGGTTCCCTAGCAGGCCCTTTGACTATGTAAGTTCTCTAACGGGCACTTGGACTATGTGGGTTCCCTAGCGGGCATTTGGACTATCTATGTTACCTAACGGGCACTTGGACTATGTACGTTACTAGCGGGCATTTGGACTATGTAGGTTACCTAGCGGATACTTGGACTATGTAGGTTCCCTATCAGGGACTTGGACAATGTAGGTTAACTATCGGGCCCTTGGACTATGTAGGTTTACTAGCGGGCACTTTGACGATCTAGCTTAGCAAACGGGCACTTGGACTATGTAGGTTACCTAGCAGGCACTTGGACTGTCTAGGTTACCTAGCGGGCACTTGGACTATCTAGGTTAACGAACGTGCCCTTGGACTATGTAGGTTACCCAGCGGGCACTTGGACTATCTAGGTTAACTAACGGGCACTTGGACTATGTAGGTTGCCTAGCGGGCAAATGGATTATGTAGGTTCCCTATCGGGCACTTGGACTATGTAGGTTAACTAGCGGGAACTTGGTCTGTCTAGGTTACCTAGCGGGCACTTGGACTATCTAGGTTAGCTAAGGGGCACCTGGACAATCTAGGTTAACTAGCGGGCACTTTTACTATGTAGGTAAACTAGCAGACACTTGGAAGAACTAGGTTAACGAGCGGGCTTTTGAGCTATGTAGGTTACCTAGCGGGCACTTGGACTATCTAGGTTAGTTAACAGGATCTTGGACTATCTAGGTTACCTAACGGGCACTTGGACTATGCAGGTAACCTGACGGGCACTTGGACTGACTAGGTTACCTAGCGGGCACTTGGACTTCTAGGTTAACGAACGGGCACTTGGACTATGTAGGTTGCCTAGCGGGCACTTGGACGATCTATGTTAGGTAACGGACACTTGGACTATCTAGGTTACCTAGCGGGAACTTGGACTATGTAGGTTACCTAGCGGGCACTTAGACTATCTAGGTTACCTAACGGGCACTTTGACTATCTAGGTTACCTAGCGGGCACTTGGACTATCTAGGTTAGCTAACAGGAACTTGAACTATCTAGGTTACCTAGCGGGCAATAGGACTATGTAGGTTACATAGCGGTCACTTGGAGTATCTAGGCTACCTAACGGGCACTTGGACTATGTCGGTTAACTAGCGGACACTTGGACGATCTAGGTTAACTAGCGGGCACATGGAATATCTAGGTTAACTAGCGGGCCCTTGGACTATGTAGGTTAACTAGCGGGCACTTGGATTATGTAGGTTCCCTATCGGGCACTTGGACTATGTAGGTTAACTAGCAGGCACTTGGACTGTCTAGGTTACCTAGCAGGCACTTGGATTATCTAGGTTAACGAATGGGCACTTGGACTATGTAGGTTACCTAGCCGTCACTTGGACTATCTAGGTTAGCTAACAGGCACTTGGACTATTTAGGTTCCCTAGCGGGCACTTGTACTATCTAGGATACCTAGCTGGCACTTGGACTATGTAGGTCAACTAGCGGGCCCTTGAACTATCTAGGTTAGCTAACGAGCACTTAGATTATGTAGGTTAACTAGCGGGCACTTGGATTATCTAGGTTAACGAATGTGCACTTGGAGTATGTAGGTTACCTAGCCGTCACTTGGACTATCTAAGTTAGCTAACAGGCACTTGGACTATTTAGGTTCCCTAGCGGGCACTTGTACTATCTAGAATACCTAGCTGGCACTTGGACTTTGTAGGTTGACTAGCGGGCCCATGGACTATGTAGGTTTACTTGCGGGCCCTTGGAATATCTGTGTTCCCTAAAGGGCACTTGGATTATCTACGTTACCTAGCGGGCACTTGGACTATGTAGGCAAACTAGGGGGCCCTTGGACAATCTAGTTTACCTAGCGGGTACTTGAACAATCTAGGTTAACTAGCAGGCACTTGGACTATGTACGTTCCCTAGCGGGCACTTGGACTATCTATGTTAACTAGCGGTCACTTGGAATATGTAGGTTAACTAGCGGACACTTGCACTATGTAGGTTACCTAGCAGTCACTTGGACTATCTAGGTTAACTAGCGGGCACTTGGACGATGCAGGTAACCTGGCGGGCACTTGGACTGACTAGGTTCCCTAACGGGCACTTGGACTATGTTGGTTCCCTAGCGGGCACTTGTAGTATGTACGTTACTTAGCGGACACTTGGACTAAGTTGGTTCCTTATCGGGCACTTGGACTATGTAGTTTAACTAGTGGGCCCTTGGACTATGTAGGTTACCTAGCGGGCACTTGGACTATCTAGGTTACCTAGCGGGCACTTGGACTATGTACACACCCTAGCGGGCACTGGGACTCTCTACGTTACCTAGAAGTCACTTGGACTATGTACGTCCCCTAGTGGGCACTTGGACTATCTATGTTACCTAACGGGCAATAGGACTATCTAGGTTACCTAGTGGCACTTGGACTATCTAGGTTACCTAGCGGGCACTTGGACTATGTAGGTCAACTAGCGGGACCTTGCACTATCTAGGTGAGCTTACGGGCACTTGTACTATGTAGGTTAACTAGAGGGCACTTGGACTATGTAGGTTAACTAGCGGGCACTTGCACCATCTAGGTTAATTAGCGGGCACTTGGACAATATAGGTTAACTAGCGGGCACTTGGATTAGCTAGGTTACCCTGCGGGCACTTGAACCATGTAGGTTAACTAGTTGGCCCTTGGACTATCTAGGTTAGCTAACGGGCACTTGGACTTGTAGGTTACCTAGTGGGCACTTGGACTATCTAGGCTCCCTATCGGGCACTTTGACTATGTAGGTTAACAAGCGGGCACTTGGACTATCTAGGTTCCCTAGCGGGCACTTGGTCTATGTACGTACACTAGCGGTCACTTGTACTATCTAGGTTACCTAGCGGGCACTTGGACTATGTACGTTCCCTAGTGGGCACCTGGATTATCTAGGTTAACTAACGGGCACTAGGACTATCTAGGTTAACTAGCGGACACATGGTCTATCTAGGTTACTTGGCGGGCACTTGGACTATGTAGGTCAACTAGCGGACCCTTGGACTATCTAGGTTAGCTAACGGGAACTTGGATTATGTAAGTTAACTAGCGGGCACGTGGACTATGTAGGTCAACTAGCGGACACTTGGACTATGTAGGTTAACTGGCGGACACTTGGACGATCTAGGTTAACTAGCGGGCCCTTACACTATGTAGATTAACTAGCGGGCCCTTGGACTATGTGGATACCCTAGCGGGCATTTGGACTATCTAGGTTACCTAACGGGCATTTCGACTATGTAGGTTGCCTAGCGGGCACTTGGATTATGTAGGTTCCCTTCTTGCACTTGGAGTATGTAGGTTACTAGCGGGAATTTGGACTATGTAGGTTACCTCGCGGGCACTTGGACTATGTAGGTTAACTAGCGGGCACTTGAATTATCTAGGTTACCTAGCGGGCACTTAGACTATGTAGGTTAACTAGCAGGCACTTGGACTATCTAGGTTACCTAGCGGGCACATGGACTATGTACGTTTCCTAGCGGGCCCTTGGACTATCTATGTTAACTAGCGGGCACATGGACTATGTAGGTTCCCTATCGGGCAATTAGACTATGTGGGTTACATAGCGGGCACTTGGACTATGTAGGTTCCCTAGCGGGCACTTGGACTATGTAGGTTACCTAGCGGGCCCTTGGACTATGTAGGTTACCTAACGGGCACTTGGACTATATAAGTTACCTAGAGGGCTCTTGGAATATGTAGGTTAACTAGCGGACACTTGGACTATGTAGGTTAACTAGCGGACACTTGGACGATCTAGGTTAACTAGCGGGCCCTTACACTATGAAGATTTACTAGCGGGCCCTTGGACTATGTGGGTACCCTAGCGGGCATTTGGACTATCTAGGTTACCTAACGGGCATGTCAACTATGTAGGTTCCCTAGCGGGCACTTGGATTATGTAGGTTCCCTTCTTGCACTTGGAGTATGTAGGTTACTAGCGGGCATTTGGACTATGTAGGTTACCTCGCGGGTACTTGGACTATGTAGGTTAACTAGCGGGCACTTGGATTATCTAGGTTACCTAGCGGGCACTTAGACTATGTAGGTTAACTAGCAGGCACTTGGACTACGTAGGTTCCCTATCGGGCAATTAGACTATGTGGGTTACATAGCGGGCACATGGACTATGTAGGTTCCCTCGCGGGCACTTGGACTATGTAGGTTCCCTATCGGGCAATTAGACTATGTGGGTTACATAGCGGGCACTTGGACTATGTAGGTTCCCTAGCGGGCACTTGGACTATGTAGGTTACCTAGCGGGCCCTTGTACTATCTAGGTTACCTAACGGGCACTTGGACTATATAAGTTACCTAGAGGTCTCTTGGACTATTTAGGTTAACTAACGGACACTTGGACGATCTAGGTTTACTAGCGGGCACTTGAACTATCTAGGTTACATAGAGGGCCCTTGGACTATGTAGGTTAACTAGCGGGCACTTGGACTATGTACACACCCTAGCGGGCACTGGGACTCTCTACGTTACCTAGAAGACACTTGGACTATGTACGTCCCCTAGTGGGCACTTGGACTATTTATGTTACCTAACGGCCAATAGGACTATCTAGGTTACCTAGTGGCACTTGGACTATCTAGGTTACCTAGCGGGCACTTGGACTATGTAGGTCAACTAGCGGGACCTTGGACTATCTAGGTGAGCTTACGGGTACTTGTACTATGTAGGTTAACTAGAGGGCACTTGGACTATGTAGGTTCCCTATCGGGCAATTAGACTATGTGGGTTACATAGCGGGCACTTGGACTATGTAGGTTCCCTAGCGGGCACTTGGACTATGTAGGTTACCTAGCGGGCCCTTGTACTATCTAGGTTACCTAACGGGCACTTGGACTATATAAGTTACCTAGAGGTCTCTTGGACTATTTAGGTTAACTAACGGACACTTGGACGATCTAGGTTTACTAGCGGGCACTTGAACTATCTAGGTTACATAGAGGGCCCTTGGACTATGTAGGTTAACTAGCGGGTACTTGGACTATGTACACACCCTAGCGGGCACTGGGACTCTCTACGTTACCTAGAAGACACTTGGACTATGTACGTCCCCTAGTGGGCACTTGGACTATCTATGTTACCTAACGGGCAATAGGACTATCTAGGTTACCTAGTGGCACTTGGACTATCTAGGTTACCTAGCGGGCACTTGGACTATGTAGGTCAACTAGCGGGACCTTGGACTATCTAGGTGAGCTTACGGGTACTTGTACTATGTAGGTTAACTAGAGGGCACTTGGACTATGTAGGTTAACTAGCGGGCACTTGCACCATCTAGTTTAACTAGAGGGCACTTGGACTATATAGGTTAACTAGCGGGCACTTGGATTAGCTAGGTTACCCTGCGGGCACTTGAACCATGTAGGTTAACTAGTTGGCCCTTGGACTATCTAGGTTAGCTAACGGGCACTTGGATTTGTAGGTTACCTAGCGGGCACTTGGACTATCTAGGCTCCCTATCGGGCACTTTGACTATGTAGGTTAACAAGCGGGCACTTGGACTATCTAAGTTCCCTAGCGCGCACTTGGTCTATGTACATACCCTAGCGGTCACTTGTACTATCTAGGTTACCTAGCGGGCACTTGGACTATGTACGTTCCCTAGTGGGCACCTGGACTATCTAGGTTAACTAACGGGCACTAGGACTATCTAGGTTAACTAGCGGGCACATGGTCTATCTAGGTTACTTGGCGGGCACTTGGACTATGTAGGTCAACTAGCGGGCCCTTGGACTATCTAGGTTAGCTAACGGGAACTTGGATTATGTAAGGTAACTAGCGGGCACTTGGACAATGTAGGTTAAATAGCGGGCCCTTGGACTATGTAGGTTAACTAGCGGGCACTTGGACGATCTAGGTTAACTAGCGGGCACTTGGACGATCTAGGTTAACTAGCGGGCCCTTACACTATGTAGATTAACTAGCGGGCCCTTGGACTATGTGGGTACCCTAGCGGGCATTTGGACTATCTAGGTTACCTAACGGGCATTTCGACTATGTAGGTTCCCTAGCGGGCACTTGGATTATGTAGGTTCCCTCCTTGCACTTGGAGTATGTAGGTTACTAGCGGGCATTTGGACTATGTAGGTTACCTCGCGGGCACTTGGACTATGTAGGTTAACTAGCGGGCACTTGGATTATCTAGGTTACCTAGCGGGCAATTAGTCTATGTAGGTTAACTAGCAGGCACTTAGACTATCTAGGTTACCTAGCGGGCACATGTACTATGTACGTTTCCTAGCGGGCACTTGGACTATCTATGTTAACTAGCGGGCACATGGACTATGTAGGTTCCCTATCGGGCAATTAGGCTATGTGGGTTACATAGCGGGCACTTGGACTTTGTAGGTTCCCTAGCGGGCACTTGGACTATGTAGGTTACCTAGCGGGCCCTTGGACTATGTAGGTTACCTAACGGGCACTTGGACTATATAAGTTACCTAGAGGGCTCTTGGACTATGTAGGTTAACTAGCGGACACTTGGACTATGTAGGTTAACTAGCGGACACTTGGACGATCTAGGTTAACTAGCGGGCCCTTACACTATGAAGATTTACTAGCGGGCCCTTGGACTATGTGGGTACCCTAGCGGGCATTTGGACTATCTAGGTTACCTAACGGGCATTTCGACTATGTAGGTTCCCTAGCGGGCACTTGGATTATGTAGGTTCCCTTCTTGCACTTGGAGTATGTAGGTTACTAGCGGGCATTTGGACTATGTAGGTTACCTCGCGGGCACTTGGACTATGTAGGTTAACTAGCGGGCACTTGGATTATCTAGGTTACCTAGCGGGCACTTAGACTATGTAGGTTAACTAGCAGGCACTTGGACTATCTAGGTTACCTAGCGGGCACATGGACTATGTACGTTTCCTAGCGGGCACTTGGACTATCTATGTTAACTAGCAGGTACATGGACTGTGTAGGTTCCCTATCGGGCAATTAGACTATGTGGGTTACATAGCGGGCACTTGGACTATGTAGGTTCCCTAGCGGGCATTTGGACTATGTAGGTTACCTCGCGGGCACTTGGACTATGTAGGTTAACTAGCGGGCACTTGGATTATCTAGGTTACCTAGCGGGCACTTAGACTATGTAGGTTAACTAGCAGGCACTTGGACTATCTAGGTTACCTAGCGGGCACATGGACTATGTACGTTTCCTAGCGGGCACTTGGACTATCTATGTTAACTAGCAGGTACATGGACTGTGTAGGTTCCCTATCGGGCAATTAGACTATGTGGGTTACATAGCGGGCACTTGGACTATGTAGGTTCCCTAGCGGGCACTTGGACTATGTAGGTTACCTAGCGGGCCCTTGGACTATCTAGGTTACCTAACGGGTACTTGGACTATATAAGTTACCTAGAGGTCTCTTGGACTATTTAGGTTAACGAACGGACACTTGGACGATCTAGGTTTACTAGTGGGCACTTGAACTATCTAGGTTACATAGCGGGCCCTTGGACAATATAGGTTAACTAGCGGGCCTTGGACTATGTAGGTTAACTAGAAGGGACTTGGACTATCTAGGTTAACGAACGGACACTTGGACTATGTAGGTAACCTAGCGGGCACTTGGACTGTCTAGGTTACATAGCGTGCACTTGGACTATCTAGGTTAACGAACGGGCACTTGGACTATGTACTTTACCTAGCAGGCACTTGGACTATGTAGGTTCCCTAGCGGGCATTTGGACTATATAGGTTACCTAGCGGCACTTGGACTATGTAGGTTATCTAGCGGGCACTTGGACTATGTAGGTTAACTAACGGGCACTTGGACTATCTAGGTTAGCTAACAGGAACTTGGACTATCTAGGTTACCTAGTGGGCACTTTGACTATGTAGGTTACCTAGCGGTCACTTGGACTATCTAATGTAGCTAACGGGTACTTGGGCTATCTAGGTTACCTAGCGGGCACTTGGACTATGTAGGTTAACTAGCGGGCACTTGGACTATGTAGGTCAACTAGCGGGCCATTGGACTATCTAGGTTAGCTAACGGGCACTTGGACTATCTAGGTTACCTAACGGGCACTTGGATTATGTAGGTTCCCTTGCGGGCACTTAGACTATGTAGTTTTCCTTGCGGGCATTTGGACTATGTAGGTTACCTAGCGAGCACTTGGACTATGTAGGTTCCCTAACGGGCACTTGGACTATGTAGGTTCCTTAGCGGTCATTTGGACTATGTAGGCTCCCGAGAAGGCACTTGGACTATGTAGGTTACCTATCGTGCACTTTGACTATGTTGGTTATCTAGCGGGCACTTGGACTACCCAGGTTACGAAGCGGGCACTTGGATTATGTAGGTTACCAAACGGGCACTTGGACTATCTAGGTTAACGAACGGACACTTGGACTATGTAGGTAACCTAGCGGGCACTTGGACTGTCTAGGTTACATAGCGGGCACTTGGACTATCTAGGTTAACGAATGGGCACTTGGACTATGTAGGTTAGCTAAAAGGCACTTGGACTACCTAGGTTACCTAGCAGGCACTTGGACGTTGTAGGTTACCTAGCGGACACTGGGATGATTTAGGTTAACTAGCGGGCACTTGGAATATCTAGGTTAACTAGCGGGCCCTTGGACTATCTAGGTTTATTAGCGGGCACTTGGACTATCTAGGTTAACTATCGGGCACTTGGACTATGTAGGTTACCTAGCGGTCACATGGACTATGTAGGTTACCTAGCGGAGACTTGGACTATCTAGGTTACCTAGCAGGCACTTTGACTATCTAGGTTAACTAACGGGCACATGGACTATGTAGGTTGCCTAGCGAGCACTTGGACTATGTAGGTTCCCTAGCGGTTACTTGGACTGTCTAGGTTAACTAGTGGGCAATTGGACTGTCTAGGTTACCTAGTGGGCACTTGGACTATCTAGGGTAGCTAACGGGTACTTGGGATATCTAGGTTACCTAGCGGGCACTTGGACTATGTAGGTTAACTAGCGGGCACTTGGACTATGTAGGTCAACTACTGGGCCATTGGACTATCTAGGTTAGCTAACGGGCACTTGGACTATCTAGGTTACCTAACGGGCACTTGGATTATGTAGGTTCCCTAGCGGGCACTTAGACTATTTAGTTTTCCTTGCGGGCATTTGGACTATGTAGGTTACCTAGTGAGCACTTGGACTATGTAGGTTCCCTAACGGGCACTTGGAATATGTAGGTTCCTTAGCGGTCACGTGGACTATGTAGGCTCCCTAGAAGGCACTTGGACTATGTAGGTTACCTATCGCGCACTTTGACTATGTTGGTTATCTAGCGGGCACTTGGACTACCCAGGTTACGAAGCGGGCACTTGGACTATGTAGGTTACCAAACGGGCACTTGGACTATCTAGGTTAACGAACGGACACTTGGACTATGTAGGTAACCTAGCGGGCACTTGGACTGTCTAGGTTACATAGCGGGCACTTGGACTATCTAGGTTAACGAATGGGCACTTGGACTATGTAGGTTAGCTAAAAGGCACTTGGACTACCTAGGTTACCTAGCAGGCACTTGGACTATGTAGGTTACCTATCGCGCACTTTGACTATGTTGGTTATCTAGCGGGCACTTGGACTACCCAGGTTACGAAGCGGGCACTTGGACTATGTAGGTTACCTAGCGGTCACATGGACTATGTAGGTTACCTAGCGGGCACTTGGACGATCCTGGTTAACTAGCGGGCACTTGGACTATCTAAGTTAACTAGCGGGCACTTGGAATATGTAGGTAACCTAGTGGTCACTTGGCCTGTCTAGGTTACCTAGCGGGCACATGGACTATGTAGGTTAACTAGCGGGCACTTGGACTATCTAGGTTAACTATCAGCCCTTGGTCTATGTAGGTTAACTAGTAGGCCCTTGGACTATGTAAGTTAACTAGAGGGCACTTGGACGATCCTGGTTAACTAGCGGGCACTTGGACTATCTAAGTTAACTAGCGGGCACTTGGAATATGTAAGTTCCCTAGCGGGAACTCGGACTATGTAGGTTCCCTAGCGGATACTTGGACTGTCTAGGTTAATAGTCGGCAATTGGACTGTCTAGGTTACCTAGTGGGCACTTGGTCTATGTAGTTTACCTAGCAGGCACATGGACTATGTAGGTTCCCTAGCGGGCATTTGGACTATATAGGTTACCTAGCGGGCACTTGGACTATGTAGGTTATCTAGCGGACACTTGGACTATGTAGGTTAACTAACGGGCACATGGACTATCTAGGTTAGTTAACAGGAATTTGGACTATCTAGGTTACCTAGTGGGCACTTGGACTATGTAGGTTCCTTAGCGGTCACGTGGACTATGTAGGCTCCCTAGAAGGCACTTGGACTATGTAGGTTACCTATCGCGCACTTTGACTATGTTAGTTATCTAGCGGGCACTTGGACTATCCAGGTTATGAAGCGGGCACTTGGACTATGTAGGTTACCAAACGGGCACTTTGACTATCTAGGTTAACGAACGGACACTTGGACTATGTAGGTAACCTAGCGGGCACTTGGACTGTCTAGGTTACGTAGCGGGCAATTGGACTATCTAGGTTAACGAACGGGCACTTGGACTATGTAGTTTACCTAGCAGGCACTTGGACTAAGTAGGTTCCCTAGCGGGCATTTGGACTATATAGGTTACCTAGCGGGCACTTGGACTATGTAGGTTATCTAGCGGGCACTTGGACTATGTAGGTTAACTAACGGGCACTTGGACTATCTAGGTTAGCTAACAGGAACTTGGACTATCTAGGTTACCTAGTGGGCACTTTGACTATGTAGGTTACCTAGCGGTCACTTGGACTATCTAGGGTAGCTAACGGGTACTTGGGCTATCTAGGTTACCTAGCGGGCACTTGGACTATGTAGGTTAACTAGCGGGCACTTGGACTATGTAGGTCAACTAGCAGGCCATTGGACTATCTAGGTTAGCTAACGGGCACTTGGACTATCTCGGTTACCTAACGGGCACTTGGATTATGTAGGTTCCCTTGCGGGCACTTAGATTATGTAGTTTTCCTTGCGGGCATTTGGACTATGTAGGTTACCTAGCGAGCACTTGGACTATGTAGGTTCCCTAACGTGCACTTGGACTATGTAGGTTCCTTAGCGGTCACGTGGACTATGTAGGCTCCCTACAAGGCACTTGGACAATGCAGGTTACCTATCGCGCACTTTGACTATGTTGGTTATATAGCGGGCACTTGGACTATCCAGGTTACGAAGCGGGCACTTGGACTATGTAGGTTACCAAACGGGCACTTGGACTATCTAGGTTAACCAACGGACACTTGGACTATGTAGGTAACCTAGCGGGCACTTGGACTGTCTAGGTTACATAGCGGGCACTTGGACTATCTAGGTTAACGAACGGGCACTTGGACTATGTAGGTTAGCTAACAGGCACTTGGACTACCTAGGTTAGCTAGCAGGCACTTGGAGGTTGTAAGTTACCTAGCGGACACTTGGACGATTTAGGTTAACTAGCGGGCACTTGGACTATCTAGGTTAATTAGCAGGCCCTTGGACTATCTAGGTTTACTAGCGGGCACTTTGACTATCTAGGTTAACTATCGGGCACTTGGACTATGTAGGTTACCTAGCGGTCACATGGGCTATGTAGGTTACCTAGCGGACACTTGGACTATATAGGTTAGCTAACGGGTAATTGGACTATCAAGGTTACCTAACGGGCACATGGACGATGTAGGTTACCTAGCGGGCACTTGGACTATCTAGGTTACCTAGCAGGCACTTGGACTATGTAGGTTCCCTAGCGGTTACTTGGACTGTCTAGGTTAACTAGTGGACAATTGGACTGTCTAGGTTACCTAGTGGGCACTTGGACTATGTAGTTTACCTATCAGGCACTTGGACTATGTAGGTTAATTAGCGGGCACTTGGACTATCTAGGTTACCTAGCGGGCATTTGGACTGTGTACGTTCCCTAGCGGGCAATTGGGCTATCTACGTTAACTAGCGGGCACTAGGACTATGTTGGTTAACGAACGGGCACTTGGACTATGTAGGTAACCTAGTGGTCACTTGGCCTGTCTAGGTTACCTAGCTGGCACTTGGACCATGTAGGTTAACTAGCGGGCACTTGGACTATCTAGGTTAACTAGCGGGCCCTTGGTCTATGTAGGTTAACTAGCAGGCCCTTGGACTATGTAAGTTAACTAGAGGGCACTTGAACGATCCTGGTTAACTAGCGGGAACTTGAACTATCTAGGTTAACTAGCGGGCACTTGGAATACGTAGGTTCCCTAGGGTTACTTGGATTGTCTAGGTTAACTAGCGGGCAATTGGACTGTCTAGGTTACCTAGTGGGCACTTGGACTATGTAGTTTACCTAGCAGGCACTTGGACTATGTAGGTTCCCTACTGGGCATTTGGACTATATAGGTTACCTAGCGGGCACTTGGACTATGTAGGTTAACTAACGGGCACTTGGACTATCTAGGTTAGCTAACAGGAACTTGGACTATCTAGGTTACCTAGTGGGCACTTTGACTATGTAGGTTACCTAGGGTTCACTTGGACTATCTAGGGTAGCTAACGGGTACTTGGGCTATCTAGGTTACCTAGCGGGCACTTGGACTATGTAGGTTAACTAGCGGGCACTTGGACTATGTAGGTCAACTAGCGGGCCAATGGACTATCTAGGCTAGCTAACGGGCACTTGGACTATCTAGGATACCTAACGGGCACTTGGATTATGTAGGTTCCCTAGCGGGCACTTAGACTATGTACTTTTCCTTGTGGGCATTTGGACTATGTAGGTTACCTCGCGAGCACTTGGACTATGTAGGTTCCCTAACGGGCACTTGGACTATGTAGGTTCTTAGCGGTCACGTGGACTATGTAGGCTCCTTAGAAGGCACTTGGACTATGTAGGTTACCTATCGCGCACTTTGACTATGTTGGTTATCTAGCGGGCATTTGGACTATCCAGGTTACGAAGCGGGCACTTGGACGATGTAGGTTACCAAACGGGCACTTGGACTATCTAGGTTAACGAACGGACACATGGAATATGTAGGTTAGCTAACAGGCACTTGGACTACCTAGGTTACCTAGCAGGCACTTGGACGTTGTAGGTTACCTAGCGGAAACTTGAACGATTTAGGGTAACTTGCGGGCCCTTGGACTATCTAGGTTTACTAGCAGGCACTTGGACTATCTAGGTTAACTATCGGGCACTTGGACTATGAAAGTTACCTAGCGGTCACATGGACTATGTAGGTTACCTAGCGGACACTTGGACTATCTAGGTTAGCTAACGGGTAATTGGACTATCAAGGTTACCTAACGGGCACTTGGACTATGTAGGTTACCTAGCGGGCACTTGGACTATCTAGGTTACCTAGCAGGCATTTTGACTATCTAGGTTAACTAACGGGTACTTGGCCTATGTAGGTTGCCTAGCGAGCACTTGGACTATGTAGGTTCCCTAGCGGTTACTTGGACTGTCTAGGTTAACTAGTGGGCAATTAGATTGTCTAGGTTACCTAGTGGGCACTTGGACTATGTAGTTTACCTATCAGGCACTTGGACTATGTAGGTTAACTAGCGGGCACTTGGACTATGTACGTTCCCTAGCGGGCAATTGGGCTATCTATGTTACCTCGCGGGCACTTGGACTATGTAGGTTAACGAACGGGCACTTGGACTATGTACGTAACCTAGTGGTCACTTAGCCTGTCTAGGTTACCTAGCAGGCACTTGGAATATGTAGGTTAACTAGCGGGCATTTGGACTATCTAGTTTAACTAGAGGGCCCTTGGTCTATGTAGGTTAACTAGCAGGCCCTTGGACTATGTAAGTTAACTAGAGGACACTTGGACGATCCTGGTTAACTAGCGGGCACTTGGACTATCTAGGTTAACTAGCGGGCACTTGGAATATGTAGGTTCCCTAGGGTTACTTGGATTGTCTAGGTTAACTAGCGGGCAATTGGACTGTCTAGGTTACCTAGTGGGCACTTGGACTATGTAGTTTACCTAGCAGGCACTTGGACTATGTAGGTTCCCTACTGGGCATTTGGACTATATAGGTTACCTAGCGGGCACTTGGACTATGTAGGTTAACTAACGGGCACTTGGACTATCTAGGTTAGCTAACAGGAACTTGGACTATCTAGGTTACCTAGTGGGCACTTTGACTATGTAGGTTACCTAGGGTTCACTTGGACTATCTAGGGTAGCTAACGGGTACTTGGGCTATCTAGGTTACCTAGCGGGCACTTGGACTATGTAGGTTAACTAGCGGGCACTTGGACTATGTAGGTCAACTAGCGGGCCAATGGACTATCTAGGCTAGCTAACGGGCACTTGGACTATCTAGGATACCTAACGGGCACTTGGATTATGTAGGTTCCCTAGCGGGCACTTAGACTATGTACTTTTCCTTGTGGGCATTTGGACTATGTAGGTTACCTCGCGAGCACTTGGACTATGTAGGTTCCCTAACGGGCACTTGGACTATGTAGGTTCTTAGCGGTCACGTGGACTATGTAGGCTCCTTAGAAGGCACTTGGACTATGTAGGTTACCTATCGCGCACTTTGACTATGTTGGTTATCTAGCGGGCATTTGGACTATCCAGGTTACGAAGCGGGCACTTGGACGATATAGGTTACCAAACGGGCACTTGGACTATCTAGGTTAACGAACGGACACTTGGACTATGTAGGTTAGCTAACAGGCACTTGGACTACCTAGGTTACCTAGCAGGCACTTGGACGTTGTAGGTTACCTAGCGGAAACTTGAACGATTTAGGGTAACTTGCGGGCCCTTGGACTATCTAGGTTTACTAGCAGGCACTTGGACTATCTAGGTTAACTATCGGGCACTTGGACTATGAAAGTTACCTAGCGGTCACATGGACTATGTAGGTTACCTAGCGGACACTTGGACTATCTAGGTTAGCTAACGGGTAATTGGACTATCAAGGTTACCTAACGGGCACTTGGACTATGTAGGTTACCTAGCGGGCACTTGGACTATCTAGGTTACCTAGCAGGCATTTTGACTATCTAGGTTAACTAACGGGTACTTGGCCTATGTAGGTTGCCTAGCGAGCACTTGGACTATGTAGCTTCCCTAGCGGTTACTTGGACTGTCTAGGTAAACTAGTGGGCAATTGGACTGTCTAGGTTACCTAGTGGGCACTTGGACTATGTAGTTTACCTATCAGGCACTTGGACTATGTAGGTTAACTAGCGGGCACTTGGACTATGTACGTTCCCTAGCGGGCAATTGGGCTATCTATGTTACCTAGCGGGCACTTGGACTATGTAGGTTAACGAACGGGCACTTGGACTATGTACGTAACCTAGTGGTCACTTAGCCTGTCTAGGTTACCTAGCAGGCACTTGGAATATGTAGGTTAACTAGCGGGCATTTGGACTATCTAGGTTAACTAGAGGGCCCTTGGTCTATGTAGTTAACTAGCAGGCCCTTGGACTATGTAAGTTAACTAGAGGACACTTGGACGATCCTGGTTAACTAGCGGGCACTTGGACTATCTAGGTTAACTAGCGGGCACTTGGAATATGTAAGTTCCCTAGCGGGAACTTGGACTATGTAGGTTCCCTAGCGGTTACTTGGACTGTCTAGGTTAACTAGCGGGCAATTGGACTGTCTAGGTTACCTAGTGGGCACTTGGACTATGTAGTTTACCTAGCAGACACTAGGACTATGTAGGGTCCCTAGAAGGCATTTGGACTATATAGGTTACCTAGCGGGCACTTGGACTATGTAGGTTATCTAGCGGGCACTTGGACTATGTAGGTTAACTAAAGGGCACTTGCATTATCTAGGTTAACTAACAGGCACTTGGACTATGTATGCTCCAGAGCGGGCAATTGGACTATGTAGGTTGCCTAGCGTGCAATTGGACTATCTAGGTTCCATATAGGGCACTTGGACTATGTAGTTTGCCTATCAGGCACTTGGACTATGTAGGTTAACTAGCGGGCACTTGGACTATCTAGGTTACCTAGCGGGCACTTGGACTATGTACGTTCCCTAGCGGGCAATTGCGCAATCTACATTAACTATCGGGCACTTGGACTATGTAGGTTAACGAACGGGCACTTGGACTATGTAGGTAACCTAGTGGTCACTTGGCCTGTCTACGTTAACTAGCGGGCACTTGGACTATGTAGGTTAACTAGCGGGCACTTGGACTATCTAGGTTAACTAGCGGGCCCTTGGTCTATGTAGGTTAACTAGCAGGCCCTTGGACTATGTAAGTTAACTAGAGGGCACTTGGACGATCCTGGTTAACTAGCGGGCACTTGGACTATCTAGGTTAACTAGCGGGCACTTGGACTATGTAGGTTCCCTAGCGGTTACTTGGACTGTCTAGGTTAACTAGCGGGCAATTGGACTGTCTAGGTTACCTAGTGGGCACTTGGACTATGTAGTTTACCTAGCAGGCACTTGGACTATGTAGGTTCCCTACTGGACATTTGGAATATATAGGTTACCTAGCGGGCACTTGGACTATGTAGGTTATCTAGCGGGCACTTGGACTATGAAGGTTAACTAACGGGCACTTGGACTATCTAGGTTAGCTAACAGGAACTTGGACTATCTAGGTTACCTAGTGGGCACTTTGACTATGTAGGTTACCTAGCGGTCACTTGGACTATCTAGGGTAGCTAACGGGTACTTGGGTTATCTAGGTTTCCTAGCGGGCACTTTGACTATGTAGGTTAACTAGCGGGCACTTGGACTATGTAGGTCAACTAGCGGGCCCATGGACTATCTAGGCTAGCTAACGGGCACTTGGACTATCTAGGATACCTACAGGACACTTGGATTATGTAGGTTCCCTAGCGGGCACTTAGACTATGTAGTTTTCCTTGCGGGCATTTGGACTATGTAGGTTACCTAGCGAGCACTTGGACTATGTAGGTTCCCTAACGGGCACTTGGACTATGTAGGTTCCTTAGCGGTCACGTGGACTATGTAGGCTCCCTAGAAGGCACTTGGACTATGTAGGTTACCTATCGCGCACTTTGACTATGTTGGTTATCTAGAGGGCACTTGGACTATGTAGTTTACCTATTAGGCACTTGGACCATGTAGGTTAATTAGCGGGCACTTGGACTATGTACGTTCCCTAGCGGGCTATTGGGCTATCTACGTTACCTAGCGGGCACTTGGACTATGAAGGTTAACTAGCGGGCAATTGGACTATCTAGGTTAACTAGAGGGCCCTTGGACTATCTAGGTTTACTAGCAGGCACTTGGACTATCTATGTTAACTAGCGGGCACTTGGACTATGTAAGTTACCTAGCGGTCACATGGATTATGTAGGTTACCTAGCGGACACTTGGACTATCTAGGTTAGCTAACGGGTAATTGGACTATCAAGGTTACCTAACGGGCACTTGGACTATGTAGGTTACCTAGCGGGCACTTGGACTATTTAGGTTACCTAGCAGGCATTTTGACTATCTAGGTTAACTAACGGGCACTTGGCCTATGTAGGTTGCCTAGCGAGCACTTGGACTATGTAAGTTCCCTAGCGGTTACTTGGACTGTCTAGGTTAACTAGTGGGCAATTAGACTGTCTAGGTTACCTAGTGGGCACTTGGACTATGTAGTTTACCTATCAGGCACTTGGACTATGTAGGTTAACTAGCGGGCACTTGGACTATGTACGTTCCCTAGCGGGCAATTGGGCTATCTACGTTACCTAGCGGGCACTTGGACTATGTAGGTTAACGAACGGGCACTTGGACTATGTACGTAACCTAGTGGTCACTTAGCCTGTCTAGGTTACCTAGCGGGCACTTGGAATATGTAGGTTAACTAGCGGGCACTTGGACTATCTAGGTTTACTAGCAGGCACTTGGACTATCTAGGTTAACTATTGGGAACTTGGACTATGTAAGTTACCCAGCGGTCACATGGACTATGTAAGTTACCTAGCGGACACTTGGACTATGTACGTTCCCTAGCGGTCAATTGGGTTATCTACATTACCTAGCGGGCACTTGGACTATGTAGGTTAACAAACGGGCACTTGGACTATGTACGTAACCTAGTGGTCACTTGGCCTGTCTAGGTTACCTAGCGGGCACTTGGAATATGTAGGTTAACTAGGGGGCACTTGGACTATCTAGGTTAACTAGCGGGCCCTTGGTCTATGTAGGTTAACTAGCAGGCCCTTGGACTATGTAAGTTAACTAGAGGGCACTTGGACGATCCTGGTTAACTAGCGGGCAGTTGGAATATCTAGGTTAACTAGCGGGCACTTGGAATATGTAAGTTCCCTAGCGGGCACTTGGACTATGTAGGTTAACTAGCGGGCACTTGGACTATCTAGGTTAACTAGCGGGCCCTTGGTCTATGTAGGTTAACTAGCAGGCCCTTGGACTATGTAAGTTAACTAGAGGGCACTTGGACGATCCTGGTTAACTAGCGGGCACTTGGACTATCTAGGTTAACTAGCGGGCACTTGGACTATGTAGGTTCCCTAGCGGTTACTTGGACTGTCTAGGTTAACTAGCGGGCAATTGGACTGTCTAGGTTACCTAGTGGGCACTTGGACTATGTAGTTTACCTAGCAGGCACTTGGACTATGTAGGTTCCCTACTGGACATTTGGAATATATAGGTTACCTAGCGGGCACTTGGACTATGTAGGTTATCTAGCGGGCACTTGGACTATGAAGGTTAACTAACGGGCACTTGGACTATCTAGGTTAGCTAACAGGAACTTGGACTATCTAGGTTACCTAGTGGGCACTTTGACTATGTAGGTTACCTAGCGGTCACTTGGACTATCTAGGGTAGCTAACGGGTACTTGGGTTATCTAGGTTTCCTAGCGGGCACTTTGACTATGTAGGTTAACTAGCGGGCACTTGGACTATGTAGGTCAACTAGCGGGCCCATGGACTATCTAGGCTAGCTAACGGGCACTTGGACTATCTAGGATACCTACAGGACACTTGGATTATGTAGGTTCCCTAGCGGGCACTTAGACTATGTAGTTTTCCTTGCGGGCATTTGGACTATGTAGGTTACCTAGCGAGCACTTGGACTATGTAGGTTCCCTAACGGGCACTTGGACTATGTAGGTTCCTTAGCGGTCACGTGGACTATGTAGGCTCCCTAGAAGGCACTTGGACTATGTAGGTTACCTATCGCGCACTTTGACTATGTTGGTTATCTAGAGGGCACTTGGACTATGTAGTTTACCTATTAGGCACTTGGACCATGTAGGTTAATTAGCGGGCACTTGGACTATGTACGTTCCCTAGCGGGCTATTGGGCTATCTACGTTACCTAGCGGGCACTTGGACTATGAAGGTTAACTAGCGGGCAATTGGACTATCTAGGTTAACTAGAGGGCCCTTGGACTATCTAGGTTTACTAGCAGGCACTTGGACTATCTATGTTAACTAGCGGGCACTTGGACTATGTAAGTTACCTAGCGGTCACATGGATTATGTAGGTTACCTAGCGGACACTTGGACTATCTAGGTTAGCTAACGGGTAATTGGACTATCAAGGTTACCTAACGGGCACTTGGACTATGTAGGTTACCTAGCGGGCACTTGGACTATTTAGGTTACCTAGCAGGCATTTTGACTATCTAGGTTAACTAACGGGCACTTGGCCTATGTAGGTTGCCTAGCGAGCACTTGGACTATGTAAGTTCCCTAGCGGTTACTTGGACTGTCTAGGTTAACTAGTGGGCAATTAGACTGTCTAGGTTACCTAGTGGGCACTTGGACTATGTAGTTTACCTATCAGGCACTTGGACTATGTAGGTTAACTAGCGGGCACTTGGACTATGTACGTTCCCTAGCGGGCAATTGGGCTATCTACGTTACCTAGCGGGCACTTGGACTATGTAGGTTAACGAACGGGCACTTGGACTATGTACGTAACCTAGTGGTCACTTAGCCTGTCTAGGTTACCTAGCGGGCACTTGGAATATGTAGGTTAACTAGCGGGCACTTGGACTATCTAGGTTTACTAGCAGGCACTTGGACTATCTAGGTTAACTATTGGGAACTTGGACTATGTAAGTTACCCAGCGGTCACATGGACTATGTAAGTTACCTAGCGGACACTTGGACTATGTACGTTCCCTAGCGGTCAATTGGGTTATCTACATTACCTAGCGGGCACTTGGACTATGTAGGTTAACAAACGGGCACTTGGACTATGTACGTAACCTAGTGGTCACTTGGCCTGTCTAGGTTACCTAGCGGGCACTTGGAATATGTAGGTTAACTAGGGGGCACTTGGACTATCTAGGTTAACTAGCGGGCCCTTGGTCTATGTAGGTTAACTAGCAGGCCCTTGGACTATGTAAGTTAACTAGAGGGCACTTGGACGATCCTGGTTAACTAGCGGGCAGTTGGAATATCTAGGTTAACTAGCGGGCACTTGGAATATGTAAGTTCCCTAGCGGGAACTTGGACTATGTAGGTTCCCTAGCGGTTACTTGGACTGTCTAGGTTAACTAGCGGGCAATTGGACTGTCTAGGTTACCTAGTGGGCACTTGGACTATGTAGTTTACCTAGCAGGCACTTGGACTATGTAGGTTCCCTAGCGGGCATTTGGACTATATAGGTTACCTAGCGGGCACTTGGACTATGTAGGTTATCTAGCGGGCACTTGGACTATGTAGGTTAACTAAAGGGCACTTGCATTATCTAGGTTAACTAACAGGCACTTGGACAATGTAAGTTCCCTAGCGGGCAATTGGGCTATCTACGTTACCTAGCGGGCACTTGGACTATGTAGGTTAACGAACGGGCACTTGGACTATGTATGTAACCTAGTGGTCACTTAGCCTGTCTAGGTTACCTAGCGGGCACTTGGAATATGTAGGTTAACTAGCGGGCACTTGGACTATCTAGGTTTACTAGCAGGCACTTGGACTATCTGGGTTAACTATTGGGCACTTGGACTATGTAAGTTACCTAGCGGTCACATGGACTATGTAGGTTACCTAGCGGACACTTTGACTATGTACGTTCCCTAGCGGTCAATTGGGTTATCTACATTACCTAGTGGGCACTTGGACTATGTAGGTTAACAAACGGGCACTTGGACTATGTACGTAACCTAGTGGTCACTTGGCCTGTCTAGGTTACCTAGCGGGCACTTGGAATATGTAGGTTAACTAGGGGGCACTTGGACTATCTAGGTTAACTAGCGGGCCCTTGATCTATGTAGGTTAACTAGCAGGCCCTTGGACTATGTAAGTTAACTAGAGGGCACTTGGACGATCCTGGTTAACTAGCGGGCACTTGGACTATCTAGGTTAACTAGCGGGCACTTGGAATATGTAAGTTCCCTAGTGGGAACATGGACTATGTAGGTTCCCTAGCGGTTACTTCGACTGTCTAGGTTAACTAGCGGGCAATTGGACTGTCTAGGTTACCTAGTGGGCACTTGGACTATGTAGTTTACCTAGCAGGCACTTGGACTATGTAGGTTCCCTAGCGGGCATTTGGACTATATAGGTTACCTAGCGGGCACTTGGACTATGTAGGTTATCTAGCGGGCACTTGGACTATGTAGGTTAACTAAAGGGCACTTGCATTATCTAGGTTAACTAACAGGCACTTGGACTATGTATGTTCCAGAGCGGGCAATTGGACTATGTAGGTTCCCTAGCGTGCACTTGGACTATGTAGGTTCCATACAGGGCACTTGGACTATGTAGGTTAACTAGTGGACAATTGGACGATCTAGGTTAACTAGTGGTCCCTTGGACTACGTAGGTTAACTAGCGGACACTTGCACTATGTAGGTTACCTAGCGGGCACTTGGACTATCTAGGTTAACTAGCGGGCCTTGGGACTTTGTAGTTTAACTAGCGGACACTTGCACTATGTAGGTTACCTAGCGGGCACTTGGACTATCTAGGTTACCTAGCAGGCACTTTGACTATCTAGGTTAACTAACGGGCACTTGGACTATGTAGGTTGCCTAGAGAGCACTTGGACTATGTAGGTTCCCTAGCGGTTACTTGGACTGTCTAGGTAAACTAGTGGGCAATTGGACTGTCTAGGTTACCTAGTGGGCACTTGGACTATGTAGTTTACCTATCAGGCATTTGGACTATGTAGGTTAACTAGCGGGCACTTGTACTATCTAGGTTACCTAGCGGGCACTTGGACTATGTACATTCCCTAGCGGGCAATTGGGCTATCTACGTTACCTAGCGGGCACTTGGACTATGTAGGTTACCTAGGGTTCACTTGGACTATCTAGGGTAGCTAACGGGTACTTGGGCTATCTAGGTTACCTAGCGGGCACTTGGACTATGTAGGTTAACTAGCGGGCACTTGGACTATGTAGGTCATCTAGCGTGCCATTGGACTATCTAGGTTAGCTAACGGGCACTTGGACTATCTAGGTTACCTAACGGGCACTTGGATTATGTAGGTTCCCAGCGGGCACTTAGACTATGTAGTTTTCCTTGCGGGCATTTGGACTATGTAGGTTACCTAGCGAGCACTTGGACTATGTATGTTCCATAACGGGCACTTGGACTATGTAGGTTCCTTAGCGGTCACGTGGACTATGTAGGCTCCCTAGAAGGCACTTGGACTATGTAGGTTACCTATCGCGCACTTTGACTATGTTGGTTATCTAGCGGGCACTTGGACTATCCAGGTTACGAAGCGGGCACTTGGACTATGTAGGTTACCAAACGGGCACTTGGACTATCTAGGTTAACGAACGGACACTTGGACTATGTAGGTAACCTAGCGGGCACTTGGACTGTCTAGGTTACATAGCGGGCACTTGGACTATCTAGGTTAACGAACGGGCACTTGGAGTATGTAGGTTAGCTAACAGGCACTTGGACTACCTAGGTTACCTAGCAGGCACTTGGACTATCTAGGTTACCTAGCGGACACATGGACTATGTAGGTTACCTTGCGGACACTTGGACTATCTAGGTTAGCTAACGGGTAATTGGACTATCAAGGTTACCTAACGGGCACTTGGACGATGTAGGTTACCTAGCGGGCACTTGGACTATCTAGGTTACATAGCAGGCACTTTGACTATCTAGGTTAACTAACGGGCATTTGGACTATGTAGGTTGCCTAGCGAGCACTTGGATTATGTAGGTTCCCTAGCGGTTACTTGGACTGTCTAGGTTAACTAGTGGGCAATTAGACTGTCTAGGTTACCTAGTGGGCACTTGGACTATGTAGTTTGCCTATCAGGCATTTGGACTATGTAGGTTAACTAGCGGGCACTTGGACTATCTAGGTTACCTAGCGGGCACTTGGACTATGTACGTTCCCTAGCGGGCAATTGCGCAATCTACATTAACTATCGGGCACTTGGACTATGTAGGTTAACGAACGGGCACTTGGACTATGTAGGTAACCTAGTGGTCACTTGGCCTGTCTACGTTAACTAGCGGGCACTTGGACTATGTAGGTTAACTAGCGGGCACTTGGACTATCTAGGTTAACTAGCGGGCCCTTGGTCTATGTAGGTTAACTAGCAGGCCCTTGGACTATGTAAGTTAACTAGAGGGCACTTGGACGATCCTGGTTAACTAGCGGGCACTTGGACTATCTAGGTTAACTAGCGGGCACTTGGACTATGTAGGTTCCCTAGCGGTTACTTGGACTGTCTAGGTAAACTAGTGGGCAATTGGACTGTCTAGGTTACCTAGTGGGCACTTGGACTATGTAGTTTACCTATCAGGCATTTGGACTATGTAGGTTAACTAGCGGGCACTTGTACTATCTAGGTTACCTAGCGGGCACTTGGACTATGTACGTTCCCTAGCGGGCAATTGGGCTATCTACGTTACCTAGCGGGCACTTGGACTATGTAGGTTACCTAGGGTTCACTTGGACTATCTAGGGTAGCTAACGGGTACTTGGGCTATCTAGGTTACCTAGCGGGCACTTGGACTATGTAGGTTAACTAGCGGGCACTTGGACTATGTAGGTCATCTAGCGTGCCATTGGACTATCTAGGTTAGCTAACGGGCACTTGGACTATCTAGGTTACCTAACGGGCACTTGGATTATGTAGGTTCCCAGCGGGCACTTAGACTATGTAGTTTTCCTTGCGGGCATTTGGACTATGTAGGTTACCTAGCGAGCACTTGGACTATGTATGTTCCATAACGGGCACTTGGACTATGTAGGTTCCTTAGCGGTCACGTGGACTATGTAGGCTCCCTAGAAGGCATTTGGACTATGTAGGTTACCTATCGCGCACTTTGACTATGTTGGTTATCTAGCGGGCACTTGGACTATCCAGGTTACGAAGCGGGCACTTGGACTATGTAGGTTACCAAACGGGCACTTGGACTATCTAGGTTAACGAACGGACACTTGGACTATGTAGGTAACCTAGCGGGCACTTGGACTGTCTAGGTTACATAGCGGGCACTTGGACTATCTAGGTTAACGAACGGGCACTTGGAGTATGTAGGTTAGCTAACAGGCACTTGGACTACCTAGGTTACCTAGCAGGCACTTGGACTATCTAGGTTACCTAGCGGACACATGGACTATGTAGGTTACCTTGCGGACACTTGGACTATCTAGGTTAGCTAACGGGTAATTGGACTATCAAGGTTACCTAACGGGCACTTGGACGATGTAGGTTACCTAGCGGGCACTTGGACTATCTAGGTTACATAGCAGGCACTTTGACTATCTAGGTTAACTAACGGGCATTTGGACTATGTAGGTTGCCTAGCGAGCACTTGGATTATGTAGGTTCCCTAGCGGTTACTTGGACTGTCTAGGTTAACTAGTGGGCAATTAGACTGTCTAGGTTACCTAGTGGGCACTTGGACTATGTAGTTTGCCTATCAGGCATTTGGACTATGTAGGTTAACTAGCGGGCACTTGGACTATCTAGGTTACCTAGCGGGCACTTGGACTATGTACGTTCCCTAGCGGGCAATTGCGCAATCTACATTAACTATCGGGCACTTGGACTATGTAGGTTAACGAACGGGCACTTGGACTATGTAGGTAACCTAGTGGTCACTTGGCCTGTCTACGTTAACTAGCGGGCACTTGGACTATGTAGGTTAACTAGCGGGCACTTGGACTATCTAGGTTAACTAGCGGGCCCTTGGTCTATGTAGGTTAACTAGCAGGCCCTTGGACTATGTAAGTTAACTAGAGGGCACTTGGACGATCCTGGTTAACTAGCGGGCACTTGGACTATCTAGGTTAACTAGCGGGCACTTGGACTATGTAGGTTCCCTAGCGGTTACTTGGACTGTCTAGGTTAACTAGCGGGCAATTGGACTGTCTAGGTTACCTAGTGGGCACTTGGACTATGTAGTTTACCTAGCAGGCACTTGGACTATGTAGGTTCCCTACTGGACATTTGGAATATATAGGTTACCTAGCGGGCACTTGGACTATGTAGGTTATCTAGCGGGCACTTGGACTATGAAGGTTAACTAACGGGCACTTGGACTATCTAGGTTAGCTAACAGGAACTTGGACTATCTAGGTTACCTAGTGGGCACTTTGACTATGTAGGTTACCTAGCGGTCACTTGGACTATCTAGGGTAGCTAACGGGTACTTGGGTTATCTAGGTTTCCTAGCGGGCACTTTGACTATGTAGGTTAACTAGCGGGCACTTGGACTATGTAGGTCAACTAGCGGGCCCATGGACTATCTAGGCTAGCTAACGGGCACTTGGACTATCTAGGATACCTACAGGACACTTGGATTATGTAGGTTCCCTAGCGGGCACTTAGACTATGTAGTTTTCCTTGCGGGCATTTGGACTATGTAGGTTACCTAGCGAGCACTTGGACTATGTAGGTTCCCTAACGGGCACTTGGACTATGTAGGTTCCTTAGCGGTCACGTGGACTATGTAGGCTCCCTAGAAGGCACTTGGACTATGTAGGTTACCTATCGCGCACTTTGACTATGTTGGTTATCTAGAGGGCACTTGGACTATGTAGTTTACCTATTAGGCACTTGGACCATGTAGGTTAATTAGCGGGCACTTGGACTATGTACGTTCCCTAGCGGGCTATTGGGCTATCTACGTTACCTAGCGGGCACTTGGACTATGAAGGTTAACTAGCGGGCAATTGGACTATCTAGGTTAACTAGAGGGCCCTTGGACTATCTAGGTTTACTAGCAGGCACTTGGACTATCTATGTTAACTAGCGGGCACTTGGACTATGTAAGTTACCTAGCGGTCACATGGATTATGTAGGTTACCTAGCGGACACTTGGACTATCTAGGTTAGCTAACGGGTAATTGGACTATCAAGGTTACCTAACGGGCACTTGGACTATGTAGGTTACCTAGCGGGCACTTGGACTATTTAGGTTACCTAGCAGGCATTTTGACTATCTAGGTTAACTAACGGGCACTTGGCCTATGTAGGTTGCCTAGCGAGCACTTGGACTATGTAAGTTCCCTAGCGGTTACTTGGACTGTCTAGGTTAACTAGTGGGCAATTAGACTGTCTAGGTTACCTAGTGGGCACTTGGACTATGTAGTTTACCTATCAGGCACTTGGACTATGTAGGTTAACTAGCGGGCACTTGGACTATGTTCGTTCCCTAGCGGGCAATTGGGCTATCTACGTTACCTAGCGGGCACTTGGACTATGTAGGTTAACGAACGGGCACTTGGACTATGTACGCAACCTAGTGGTCACTTAGCCTGTCTAGGTTACCTAGCGGGCACTTGGAATATGTAGCTTAACTAGCGGGCACTTGGACTATCTAGGTTTACTAGCAGGCACTTGGACTATCTATGTTAACTATTGGGAACTTGGACTATGTAAGTTACCCAGCGGTCACATGGACTATGTAAGTTACCTAGCGGACACTTGGACTATGTACGTTCCCTAGCGGTCAATTGCGTTATCTACATTACCTAGCGGGCACTTGGACTATGTAGGTTAACAAACGGGCACTTGGACTATGTACGTAACGTAGTGGTCACTTGGCCTGTCTAGGTTACCTAGCGGGCACTTGGAATATGTAGGTTAACTAGGGGGCACTTGGACTATCTAGGTTAACTAGCGGGCCCTTGGTCTATGTAGGTTAACTAGCAGGCCCTTGGACTATGTAAGTTAACTAGAGGGCACTTGGACGATCCTGGTTAACTAGCGGGCACTTGGACTATCTAGGTTAACTAGCGGGCACTTGGAATATGTAAGTTCCCTAGTGGGAACATGGACTATGTAGGTTCCCTAGCGGTTACTTCGACTGTCTAGGTTAACTAGCGGGCAATTGGACTGTCTAGGTTACCTAGTGGGCACTTGGACTATGTAGTTTACCTAGCAGGCACTTGGACTATGTAGGTTCCCTAGCGGGCATTTGGACTATATAGGTTACCTAGCGGGCACTTGGACTATGTAGGTTATCTAGCGGGCACTTGGACTATGTAGGTTAACTAAAGGGCACTTGCATTATCTAGGTTAACTAACAGGCACTTGGACTATGTATGTTCCAGAGCGGGCAATTGGACTATGTAGGTTCCCTAGCGTGCACTTGGACTATGTAGGTTCCATACAGGGCACTTGGACTATGTAGGTTAACTAGTGGACAATTGGACGATCTAGGTTAACTAGTGGTCCCTTGGACTACGTAGGTTAACTAGCGGACACTTGCACTATGTAGGTTACCTAGCGGGCACTTGGACTATCTAGGTTAACTAGCGGGCCTTGGGACTTTGTAGTTTAACTAGCGGACACTTGCACTATGTAGGTTACCTAGCGGGCACTTGGACTATCTAGGTTACCTAGCAGGCACTTTGACTATCTAGGTTAACTAACGGGCACTTGGACTATGTAGGTTGCCTAGAGAGCACTTGGACTATGTAGGTTCCCTAGCGGTTACTTGGACTGTCTAGGTAAACTAGTGGGCAATTGGACTGTCTAGGTTACCTAGTGGGCACTTGGACTATGTAGTTTACCTATCAGGCATTTGGACTATGTAGGTTAACTAGCGGGCACTTGTACTATCTAGGTTACCTAGCGGGCACTTGGACTATGTACGTTCCCTAGCGGGCAATTGGGCTATCTACGTTACCTAGCGGGCACTTGGACTATGTAGGTTACCTAGGGTTCACTTGGACTATCTAGGGTAGCTAACGGGTACTTGGGCTATCTAGGTTACCTAGCGGGCACTTGGACTATGTAGGTTAACTAGCGGGCACTTGGACTATGTAGGTCATCTAGCGTGCCATTGGACTATCTAGGTTAGCTAACGGGCACTTGGACTATCTAGGTTACCTAACGGGCACTTGGATTATGTAGGTTCCCAGCGGGCACTTAGACTATGTAGTTTTCCTTGCGGGCATTTGGACTATGTAGGTTACCTAGCGAGCACTTGGACTATGTATGTTCCATAACGGGCACTTGGACTATGTAGGTTCCTTAGCGGTCACGTGGACTATGTAGGCTCCCTAGAAGGCACTTGGACTATGTAGGTTACCTATCGCGCACTTTGACTATGTTGGTTATCTAGCGGGCACTTGGACTATCCAGGTTACGAAGCGGGCACTTGGACTATGTAGGTTACCAAACGGGCACTTGGACTATCTAGGTTAACGAACGGACACTTGGACTATGTAGGTAACCTAGCGGGCACTTGGACTGTCTAGGTTACATAGCGGGCACTTGGACTATCTAGGTTAACGAACGGGCACTTGGAGTATGTAGGTTAGCTAACAGGCACTTGGACTACCTAGGTTACCTAGCAGGCACTTGGACTATCTAGGTTACCTAGCGGACACATGGACTATGTAGGTTACCTTGCGGACACTTGGACTATCTAGGTTAGCTAACGGGTAATTGGACTATCAAGGTTACCTAACGGGCACTTGGACGATGTAGGTTACCTAGCGGGCACTTGGACTATCTAGGTTACATAGCAGGCACTTTGACTATCTAGGTTAACTAACGGGCATTTGGACTATGTAGGTTGCCTAGCGAGCACTTGGATTATGTAGGTTCCCTAGCGGTTACTTGGACTGTCTAGGTTAACTAGTGGGCAATTAGACTGTCTAGGTTACCTAGTGGGCACTTGGACTATGTAGTTTGCCTATCAGGCATTTGGACTATGTAGGTTAACTAGCGGGCACTTGGACTATCTAGGTTACCTAGCGGGCACTTGGACTATGTACGTTCCCTAGCGGGCAATTGCGCAATCTACATTAACTATCGGGCACTTGGACTATGTAGGTTAACGAACGGGCACTTGGACTATGTAGGTAACCTAGTGGTCACTTGGCCTGTCTACGTTAACTAGCGGGCACTTGGACTATGTAGGTTAACTAGCGGGCACTTGGACTATCTAGGTTAACTAGCGGGCCCTTGGTCTATGTAGGTTAACTAGCAGGCCCTTGGACTATGTAAGTTAACTAGAGGGCACTTGGACGATCCTGGTTAACTAGCGGGCACTTGGACTATCTAGGTTAACTAGCGGGCACTTGGACTATGTAGGTTCCCTAGCGGTTACTTGGACTGTCTAGGTAAACTAGTGGGCAATTGGACTGTCTAGGTTACCTAGTGGGCACTTGGACTATGTAGTTTACCTATCAGGCATTTGGACTATGTAGGTTAACTAGCGGGCACTTGTACTATCTAGGTTACCTAGCGGGCACTTGGACTATGTACGTTCCCTAGCGGGCAATTGGGCTATCTACGTTACCTAGCGGGCACTTGGACTATGTAGGTTACCTAGGGTTCACTTGGACTATCTAGGGTAGCTAACGGGTACTTGGGCTATCTAGGTTACCTAGCGGGCACTTGGACTATGTAGGTTAACTAGCGGGCACTTGGACTATGTAGGTCATCTAGCGTGCCATTGGACTATCTAGGTTAGCTAACGGGCACTTGGACTATCTAGGTTACCTAACGGGCACTTGGATTATGTAGGTTCCCAGCGGGCACTTAGACTATGTAGTTTTCCTTGCGGGCATTTGGACTATGTAGGTTACCTAGCGAGCACTTGGACTATGTATGTTCCATAACGGGCACTTGGACTATGTAGGTTCCTTAGCGGTCACGTGGACTATGTAGGCTCCCTAGAAGGCATTTGGACTATGTAGGTTACCTATCGCGCACTTTGACTATGTTGGTTATCTAGCGGGCACTTGGACTATCCAGGTTACGAAGCGGGCACTTGGACTATGTAGGTTACCAAACGGGCACTTGGACTATCTAGGTTAACGAACGGACACTTGGACTATGTAGGTAACCTAGCGGGCACTTGGACTGTCTAGGTTACATAGCGGGCACTTGGACTATCTAGGTTAACGAACGGGCACTTGGAGTATGTAGGTTAGCTAACAGGCACTTGGACTACCTAGGTTACCTAGCAGGCACTTGGACTATCTAGGTTACCTAGCGGACACATGGACTATGTAGGTTACCTTGCGGACACTTGGACTATCTAGGTTAGCTAACGGGTAATTGGACTATCAAGGTTACCTAACGGGCACTTGGACGATGTAGGTTACCTAGCGGGCACTTGGACTATCTAGGTTACATAGCAGGCACTTTGACTATCTAGGTTAACTAACGGGCATTTGGACTATGTAGGTTGCCTAGCGAGCACTTGGATTATGTAGGTTCCCTAGCGGTTACTTGGACTGTCTAGGTTAACTAGTGGGCAATTAGACTGTCTAGGTTACCTAGTGGGCACTTGGACTATGTAGTTTGCCTATCAGGCATTTGGACTATGTAGGTTAACTAGCGGGCACTTGGACTATCTAGGTTACCTAGCGGGCACTTGGACTATGTACGTTCCCTAGCGGGCAATTGCGCAATCTACATTAACTATCGGGCACTTGGACTATGTAGGTTAACGAACGGGCACTTGGACTATGTAGGTAACCTAGTGGTCACTTGGCCTGTCTACGTTAACTAGCGGGCACTTGGACTATGTAGGTTAACTAGCGGGCACTTGGACTATCTAGGTTAACTAGCGGGCCCTTGGTCTATGTAGGTTAACTAGCAGGCCCTTGGACTATGTAAGTTAACTAGAGGGCACTTGGACGATCCTGGTTAACTAGCGGGCACTTGGACTATCTAGGTTAACTAGCGGGCACTTGGACTATGTAGGTTCCCTAGCGGTTACTTGGACTGTCTAGGTAAACTAGTGGGCAATTGGACTGTCTAGGTTACCTAGTGGGCACTTGGACTATGTAGTTTACCTATCAGGCATTTGGACTATGTAGGTTAACTAGCGGGCACTTGTACTATCTAGGTTACCTAGCGGGCACTTGGACTATGTACGTTCCCTAGCGGGCAATTGGGCTATCTACGTTACCTAGCGGGCACTTGGACTATGTAGGTTACCTAGGGTTCACTTGGACTATCTAGGGTAGCTAACGGGTACTTGGGCTATCTAGGTTACCTAGCGGGCACTTGGACTATGTAGGTTAACTAGCGGGCACTTGGACTATGTAGGTCATCTAGCGTGCCATTGGACTATCTAGGTTAGCTAACGGGCACTTGGACTATCTAGGTTACCTAACGGGCACTTGGATTATGTAGGTTCCCAGCGGGCACTTAGACTATGTAGTTTTCCTTGCGGGCATTTGGACTATGTAGGTTACCTAGCGAGCACTTGGACTATGTATGTTCCATAACGGGCACTTGGACTATGTAGGTTCCTTAGCGGTCACGTGGACTATGTAGGCTCCCTAGAAGGCATTTGGACTATGTAGGTTACCTATCGCGCACTTTGACTATGTTGGTTATCTAGCGGGCACTTGGACTATCCAGGTTACGAAGCGGGCACTTGGACTATGTAGGTTACCAAACGGGCACTTGGACTATCTAGGTTAACGAACGGACACTTGGACTATGTAGGTAACCTAGCGGGCACTTGGACTGTCTAGGTTACATAGCGGGCACTTGGACTATCTAGGTTAACGAACGGGCACTTGGAGTATGTAGGTTAGCTAACAGGCACTTGGACTACCTAGGTTACCTAGCAGGCACTTGGACTATCTAGGTTACCTAGCGGACACATGGACTATGTAGGTTACCTTGCGGACACTTGGACTATCTAGGTTAGCTAACGGGTAATTGGACTATCAAGGTTACCTAACGGGCACTTGGACGATGTAGGTTACCTAGCGGGCACTTGGACTATCTAGGTTACATAGCAGGCACTTTGACTATCTAGGTTAACTAACGGGCATTTGGACTATGTAGGTTGCCTAGCGAGCACTTGGATTATGTAGGTTCCCTAGCGGTTACTTGGACTGTCTAGGTTAACTAGTGGGCAATTAGACTGTCTAGGTTACCTAGTGGGCACTTGGACTATGTAGTTTGCCTATCAGGCATTTGGACTATGTAGGTTAACTAGCGGGCACTTGGACTATCTAGGTTACCTAGCGGGCACTTGGACTATGTACGTTCCCTAGCGGGCAATTGCGCAATCTACATTAACTATCGGGCACTTGGACTATGTAGGTTAACGAACGGGCACTTGGACTATGTAGGTAACCTAGTGGTCACTTGGCCTGTCTACGTTAACTAGCGGGCACTTGGACTATGTAGGTTAACTAGCGGGCACTTGGACTATCTAGGTTAACTAGCGGGCCCTTGGTCTATGTAGGTTAACTAGCAGGCCCTTGGACTATGTAAGTTAACTAGAGGGCACTTGGACGATCCTGGTTAACTAGCGGGCACTTGGACTATCTAGGTTAACTAGCGGGCACTTGGACTATGTAGGTTCCCTAGCGGTTACTTGGACTGTCTAGGTTAACTAGCGGGCAATTGGACTGTCTAGGTTACCTAGTGGGCACTTGGACTATGTAGTTTACCTAGCAGGCACTTGGACTATGTAGGTTCCCTACTGGACATTTGGAATATATAGGTTACCTAGCGGGCACTTGGACTATGTAGGTTATCTAGCGGGCACTTGGACTATGAAGGTTAACTAACGGGCACTTGGACTATCTAGGTTAGCTAACAGGAACTTGGACTATCTAGGTTACCTAGTGGGCACTTTGACTATGTAGGTTACCTAGCGGTCACTTGGACTATCTAGGGTAGCTAACGGGTACTTGGGTTATCTAGGTTTCCTAGCGGGCACTTTGACTATGTAGGTTAACTAGCGGGCACTTGGACTATGTAGGTCAACTAGCGGGCCCATGGACTATCTAGGCTAGCTAACGGGCACTTGGACTATCTAGGATACCTACAGGACACTTGGATTATGTAGGTTCCCTAGCGGGCACTTAGACTATGTAGTTTTCCTTGCGGGCATTTGGACTATGTAGGTTACCTAGCGAGCACTTGGACTATGTAGGTTCCCTAACGGGCACTTGGACTATGTAGGTTCCTTAGCGGTCACGTGGACTATGTAGGCTCCCTAGAAGGCACTTGGACTATGTAGGTTACCTATCGCGCACTTTGACTATGTTGGTTATCTAGAGGGCACTTGGACTATGTAGTTTACCTATTAGGCACTTGGACCATGTAGGTTAATTAGCGGGCACTTGGACTATGTACGTTCCCTAGCGGGCTATTGGGCTATCTACGTTACCTAGCGGGCACTTGGACTATGAAGGTTAACTAGCGGGCAATTGGACTATCTAGGTTAACTAGAGGGCCCTTGGACTATCTAGGTTTACTAGCAGGCACTTGGACTATCTATGTTAACTAGCGGGCACTTGGACTATGTAAGTTACCTAGCGGTCACATGGATTATGTAGGTTACCTAGCGGACACTTGGACTATCTAGGTTAGCTAACGGGTAATTGGACTATCAAGGTTACCTAACGGGCACTTGGACTATGTAGGTTACCTAGCGGGCACTTGGACTATTTAGGTTACCTAGCAGGCATTTTGACTATCTAGGTTAACTAACGGGCACTTGGCCTATGTAGGTTGCCTAGCGAGCACTTGGACTATGTAAGTTCCCTAGCGGTTACTTGGACTGTCTAGGTTAACTAGTGGGCAATTAGACTGTCTAGGTTACCTAGTGGGCACTTGGACTATGTAGTTTACCTATCAGGCACTTGGACTATGTAGGTTAACTAGCGGGCACTTGGACTATGTTCGTTCCCTAGCGGGCAATTGGGCTATCTACGTTACCTAGCGGGCACTTGGACTATGTAGGTTAACGAACGGGCACTTGGACTATGTACGCAACCTAGTGGTCACTTAGCCTGTCTAGGTTACCTAGCGGGCACTTGGAATATGTAGCTTAACTAGCGGGCACTTGGACTATCTAGGTTTACTAGCAGGCACTTGGACTATCTATGTTAACTATTGGGAACTTGGACTATGTAAGTTACCCAGCGGTCACATGGACTATGTAAGTTACCTAGCGGACACTTGGACTATGTACGTTCCCTAGCGGTCAATTGCGTTATCTACATTACCTAGCGGGCACTTGGACTATGTAGGTTAACAAACGGGCACTTGGACTATGTACGTAACGTAGTGGTCACTTGGCCTGTCTAGGTTACCTAGCGGGCACTTGGAATATGTAGGTTAACTAGGGGGCACTTGGACTATCTAGGTTAACTAGCGGGCCCTTGGTCTATGTAGGTTAACTAGCAGGCCCTTGGACTATGTAAGTTAACTAGAGGGCACTTGGACGATCCTGGTTAACTAGCGGGCACTTGGACTATCTAGGTTAACTAGCGGGCACTTGGAATATGTAAGTTCCCTAGTGGGAACATGGACTATGTAGGTTCCCTAGCGGTTACTTCGACTGTCTAGGTTAACTAGCGGGCAATTGGACTGTCTAGGTTACCTAGTGGGCACTTGGACTATGTAGTTTACCTAGCAGGCACTTGGACTATGTAGGTTCCCTAGCGGGCATTTGGACTATATAGGTTACCTAGCGGGCACTTGGACTATGTAGGTTATCTAGCGGGCACTTGGACTATGTAGGTTAACTAAAGGGCACTTGCATTATCTAGGTTAACTAACAGGCACTTGGACTATGTATGTTCCAGAGCGGGCAATTGGACTATGTAGGTTCCCTAGCGTGCACTTGGACTATGTAGGTTCCATACAGGGCACTTGGACTATGTAGGTTAACTAGTGGACAATTGGACGATCTAGGTTAACTAGTGGTCCCTTGGACTACGTAGGTTAACTAGCGGACACTTGCACTATGTAGGTTACCTAGCGGGCACTTGGACTATCTAGGTTAACTAGCGGGCCTTGGGACTTTGTAGTTTAACTAGCGGACACTTGCACTATGTAGGTTACCTAGCGGGCACTTGGACTATCTAGGTTACCTAGCAGGCACTTTGACTATCTAGGTTAACTAACGGGCACTTGGACTATGTAGGTTGCCTAGAGAGCACTTGGACTATGTAGGTTCCCTAGCGGTTACTTGGACTGTCTAGGTAAACTAGTGGGCAATTGGACTGTCTAGGTTACCTAGTGGGCACTTGGACTATGTAGTTTACCTATCAGGCATTTGGACTATGTAGGTTAACTAGCGGGCACTTGTACTATCTAGGTTACCTAGCGGGCACTTGGACTATGTACGTTCCCTAGCGGGCAATTGGGCTATCTACGTTACCTAGCGGGCACTTGGACTATGTAGGTTACCTAGGGTTCACTTGGACTATCTAGGGTAGCTAACGGGTACTTGGGCTATCTAGGTTACCTAGCGGGCACTTGGACTATGTAGGTTAACTAGCGGGCACTTGGACTATGTAGGTCATCTAGCGTGCCATTGGACTATCTAGGTTAGCTAACGGGCACTTGGACTATCTAGGTTACCTAACGGGCACTTGGATTATGTAGGTTCCCAGCGGGCACTTAGACTATGTAGTTTTCCTTGCGGGCATTTGGACTATGTAGGTTACCTAGCGAGCACTTGGACTATGTATGTTCCATAACGGGCACTTGGACTATGTAGGTTCCTTAGCGGTCACGTGGACTATGTAGGCTCCCTAGAAGGCACTTGGACTATGTAGGTTACCTATCGCGCACTTTGACTATGTTGGTTATCTAGCGGGCACTTGGACTATCCAGGTTACGAAGCGGGCACTTGGACTATGTAGGTTACCAAACGGGCACTTGGACTATCTAGGTTAACGAACGGACACTTGGACTATGTAGGTAACCTAGCGGGCACTTGGACTGTCTAGGTTACATAGCGGGCACTTGGACTATCTAGGTTAACGAACGGGCACTTGGAGTATGTAGGTTAGCTAACAGGCACTTGGACTACCTAGGTTACCTAGCAGGCACTTGGACTATCTAGGTTACCTAGCGGACACATGGACTATGTAGGTTACCTTGCGGACACTTGGACTATCTAGGTTAGCTAACGGGTAATTGGACTATCAAGGTTACCTAACGGGCACTTGGACGATGTAGGTTACCTAGCGGGCACTTGGACTATCTAGGTTACATAGCAGGCACTTTGACTATCTAGGTTAACTAACGGGCATTTGGACTATGTAGGTTGCCTAGCGAGCACTTGGATTATGTAGGTTCCCTAGCGGTTACTTGGACTGTCTAGGTTAACTAGTGGGCAATTAGACTGTCTAGGTTACCTAGTGGGCACTTGGACTATGTAGTTTGCCTATCAGGCATTTGGACTATGTAGGTTAACTAGCGGGCACTTGGACTATCTAGGTTACCTAGCGGGCACTTGGACTATGTACGTTCCCTAGCGGGCAATTGCGCAATCTACATTAACTATCGGGCACTTGGACTATGTAGGTTAACGAACGGGCACTTGGACTATGTAGGTAACCTAGTGGTCACTTGGCCTGTCTACGTTAACTAGCGGGCACTTGGACTATGTAGGTTAACTAGCGGGCACTTGGACTATCTAGGTTAACTAGCGGGCCCTTGGTCTATGTAGGTTAACTAGCAGGCCCTTGGACTATGTAAGTTAACTAGAGGGCACTTGGACGATCCTGGTTAACTAGCGGGCACTTGGACTATCTAGGTTAACTAGCGGGCACTTGGACTATGTAGGTTCCCTAGCGGTTACTTGGACTGTCTAGGTAAACTAGTGGGCAATTGGACTGTCTAGGTTACCTAGTGGGCACTTGGACTATGTAGTTTACCTATCAGGCATTTGGACTATGTAGGTTAACTAGCGGGCACTTGTACTATCTAGGTTACCTAGCGGGCACTTGGACTATGTACGTTCCCTAGCGGGCAATTGGGCTATCTACGTTACCTAGCGGGCACTTGGACTATGTAGGTTACCTAGGGTTCACTTGGACTATCTAGGGTAGCTAACGGGTACTTGGGCTATCTAGGTTACCTAGCGGGCACTTGGACTATGTAGGTTAACTAGCGGGCACTTGGACTATGTAGGTCATCTAGCGTGCCATTGGACTATCTAGGTTAGCTAACGGGCACTTGGACTATCTAGGTTACCTAACGGGCACTTGGATTATGTAGGTTCCCAGCGGGCACTTAGACTATGTAGTTTTCCTTGCGGGCATTTGGACTATGTAGGTTACCTAGCGAGCACTTGGACTATGTATGTTCCATAACGGGCACTTGGACTATGTAGGTTCCTTAGCGGTCACGTGGACTATGTAGGCTCCCTAGAAGGCATTTGGACTATGTAGGTTACCTATCGCGCACTTTGACTATGTTGGTTATCTAGCGGGCACTTGGACTATCCAGGTTACGAAGCGGGCACTTGGACTATGTAGGTTACCAAACGGGCACTTGGACTATCTAGGTTAACGAACGGACACTTGGACTATGTAGGTAACCTAGCGGGCACTTGGACTGTCTAGGTTACATAGCGGGCACTTGGACTATCTAGGTTAACGAACGGGCACTTGGAGTATGTAGGTTAGCTAACAGGCACTTGGACTACCTAGGTTACCTAGCAGGCACTTGGACTATCTAGGTTACCTAGCGGACACATGGACTATGTAGGTTACCTTGCGGACACTTGGACTATCTAGGTTAGCTAACGGGTAATTGGACTATCAAGGTTACCTAACGGGCACTTGGACGATGTAGGTTACCTAGCGGGCACTTGGACTATCTAGGTTACATAGCAGGCACTTTGACTATCTAGGTTAACTAACGGGCATTTGGACTATGTAGGTTGCCTAGCGAGCACTTGGATTATGTAGGTTCCCTAGCGGTTACTTGGACTGTCTAGGTTAACTAGTGGGCAATTAGACTGTCTAGGTTACCTAGTGGGCACTTGGACTATGTAGTTTGCCTATCAGGCATTTGGACTATGTAGGTTAACTAGCGGGCACTTGGACTATCTAGGTTACCTAGCGGGCACTTGGACTATGTACGTTCCCTAGCGGGCAATTGCGCAATCTACATTAACTATCGGGCACTTGGACTATGTAGGTTAACGAACGGGCACTTGGACTATGTAGGTAACCTAGTGGTCACTTGGCCTGTCTACGTTAACTAGCGGGCACTTGGACTATGTAGGTTAACTAGCGGGCACTTGGACTATCTAGGTTAACTAGCGGGCCCTTGGTCTATGTAGGTTAACTAGCAGGCCCTTGGACTATGTAAGTTAACTAGAGGGCACTTGGACGATCCTGGTTAACTAGCGGGCACTTGGACTATCTAGGTTAACTAGCGGGCACTTGGACTATGTAGGTTCCCTAGCGGTTACTTGGACTGTCTAGGTTAACTAGCGGGCAATTGGACTGTCTAGGTTACCTAGTGGGCACTTGGACTATGTAGTTTACCTAGCAGGCACTTGGACTATGTAGGTTCCCTACTGGACATTTGGAATATATAGGTTACCTAGCGGGCACTTGGACTATGTAGGTTATCTAGCGGGCACTTGGACTATGAAGGTTAACTAACGGGCACTTGGACTATCTAGGTTAGCTAACAGGAACTTGGACTATCTAGGTTACCTAGTGGGCACTTTGACTATGTAGGTTACCTAGCGGTCACTTGGACTATCTAGGGTAGCTAACGGGTACTTGGGTTATCTAGGTTTCCTAGCGGGCACTTTGACTATGTAGGTTAACTAGCGGGCACTTGGACTATGTAGGTCAACTAGCGGGCCCATGGACTATCTAGGCTAGCTAACGGGCACTTGGACTATCTAGGATACCTACAGGACACTTGGATTATGTAGGTTCCCTAGCGGGCACTTAGACTATGTAGTTTTCCTTGCGGGCATTTGGACTATGTAGGTTACCTAGCGAGCACTTGGACTATGTAGGTTCCCTAACGGGCACTTGGACTATGTAGGTTCCTTAGCGGTCACGTGGACTATGTAGGCTCCCTAGAAGGCACTTGGACTATGTAGGTTACCTATCGCGCACTTTGACTATGTTGGTTATCTAGAGGGCACTTGGACTATGTAGTTTACCTATTAGGCACTTGGACCATGTAGGTTAATTAGCGGGCACTTGGACTATGTACGTTCCCTAGCGGGCTATTGGGCTATCTACGTTACCTAGCGGGCACTTGGACTATGAAGGTTAACTAGCGGGCAATTGGACTATCTAGGTTAACTAGAGGGCCCTTGGACTATCTAGGTTTACTAGCAGGCACTTGGACTATCTATGTTAACTAGCGGGCACTTGGACTATGTAAGTTACCTAGCGGTCACATGGATTATGTAGGTTACCTAGCGGACACTTGGACTATCTAGGTTAGCTAACGGGTAATTGGACTATCAAGGTTACCTAACGGGCACTTGGACTATGTAGGTTACCTAGCGGGCACTTGGACTATTTAGGTTACCTAGCAGGCATTTTGACTATCTAGGTTAACTAACGGGCACTTGGCCTATGTAGGTTGCCTAGCGAGCACTTGGACTATGTAAGTTCCCTAGCGGTTACTTGGACTGTCTAGGTTAACTAGTGGGCAATTAGACTGTCTAGGTTACCTAGTGGGCACTTGGACTATGTAGTTTACCTATCAGGCACTTGGACTATGTAGGTTAACTAGCGGGCACTTGGACTATGTTCGTTCCCTAGCGGGCAATTGGGCTATCTACGTTACCTAGCGGGCACTTGGACTATGTAGGTTAACGAACGGGCACTTGGACTATGTACGCAACCTAGTGGTCACTTAGCCTGTCTAGGTTACCTAGCGGGCACTTGGAATATGTAGCTTAACTAGCGGGCACTTGGACTATCTAGGTTTACTAGCAGGCACTTGGACTATCTATGTTAACTATTGGGAACTTGGACTATGTAAGTTACCCAGCGGTCACATGGACTATGTAAGTTACCTAGCGGACACTTGGACTATGTACGTTCCCTAGCGGTCAATTGCGTTATCTACATTACCTAGCGGGCACTTGGACTATGTAGGTTAACAAACGGGCACTTGGACTATGTACGTAACGTAGTGGTCACTTGGCCTGTCTAGGTTACCTAGCGGGCACTTGGAATATGTAGGTTAACTAGGGGGCACTTGGACTATCTAGGTTAACTAGCGGGCCCTTGGTCTATGTAGGTTAACTAGCAGGCCCTTGGACTATGTAAGTTAACTAGAGGGCACTTGGACGATCCTGGTTAACTAGCGGGCAGTTGGAATATCTAGGTTAACTAGCGGGCACTTGGAATATGTAAGTTCCCTAGCGGGAACTTGGACTATGTAGGTTCCCTAGCGGTTACTTGGACTGTCTAGGTTAACTAGCGGGCAATTGGACTGTCTAGGTTACCTAGTGGGCACTTGGACTATGTAGTTTACCTAGCAGGCACTTGGACTATGTAGGTTCCCTAGCGGGCATTTGGACTATATAGGTTACCTAGCGGGCACTTGGACTATGTAGGTTATCTAGCGGGCACTTGGACTATGTAGGTTAACTAAAGGGCACTTGCATTATCTAGGTTAACTAACAGGCACTTGGACAATGTAATATCCCTAGCGGGCAATTGGGCTATCTACGTTACCTAGCGGGCACTTGGACTATGTAGGTTAACGAACGGGCACTTGGACTATGTATGTAACCTAGTGGTCACTTAGCCTGTCTAGGTTACCTAGCGGGCACTTGGAATATGTAGGTTAACTAGCGGGCACTTGGACTATCTAGGTTTACTAGCAGGCACTTGGACTATCTGGGTTAACTATTGGGCACTTGGACTATGTAAGTTACCTAGCGGTCACATGGACTATGTAGGTTACCTAGCGGACACTTTGACTATGTACGTTCCCTAGCGGTCAATTGGGTTATCTACATTACCTAGTGGGCACTTGGACTATGTAGGTTAACAAACGGGCACTTGGACTATGTACGTAACCTAGTGGTCACTTGGCCTGTCTAGGTTACCTAGCGGGCACTTGGAATATGTAGGTTAACTAGGGGGCACTTGGACTATCTAGGTTAACTAGCGGGCCCTTGGTCTATGTAGGTTAACTAGCAGGCCCTTGGACTATGTAAGTTAACTAGAGGGCACTTGGACGATCCTGGTTAACTAGCGGGCACTTGGACTATCTAGGTTAACTAGCGGGCACTTGGAATATGTAAGTTCCCTAGTGGGAACATGGACTATGTAGGTTCCCTAGCGGTTACTTCGACTGTCTAGGTTAACTAGCGGGCAATTGGACTGTCTAGGTTACCTAGTGGGCACTTGGACTATGTAGTTTACCTAGCAGGCACTTGGACTATGTAGGTTCCCTAGCGGGTATTTGGACTATATAGTTTACCTAGCGGGCACTTGCACTATGTAGGTTATCTAGCGGGCACTTGGACTATGTAGGTTATCTAGCGGGCACTTGGACTATGTAGGTTAACTAAAGGGCACTTGCATTATCTAGGTTAACTAACAGGCACTTGGACTATGTATGTTCCAGAGCGGGCAATTGGACTATGTAGGTTCCCTAGCGTGCACTTGGACTATGTAGGTTCCATATAGGGCACTTGGACTATGTCGGTTAACTAGTGGACAATTGGACGATCTAGGTTAACTAGTGGTCCCTTGGACTACGTAGGTTAACTAGCGGACACTTGCACTATGTAGGTTACCTAGCGGGCACTTGGACTATCTAGGTTAACTAGCGGGCCTTGGGACTTTGTAGTTTAACTAGCGGACACTTGCACTATGTAGGTTACCTAGCGGGCACTTGGACTATCTAGGTTACCTAGCAGGCACTTTGACTATCTAGGTTAACTAACGGGCACTTGGACTATGTAGGTTGCCTAGAGAGCACTTGGACTATGTAGGTTCCCTAGCGGTTACTTGGACTGTCTAGGTAAACTAGTGGGCAATTGGACTGTCTAGGTTACCTAGTGGGCACTTGGACTATGTAGTTTACCTATCAGGCATTTGGACTATGTAGGTTAACTAGCGGGCACTTGTACTATCTAGGTTACCTAGCGGGCACTTGGACTATGTACGTTCCCTAGCGGGCAATTGGGCTATGTACGTTACCTAGCGGGCACTTGGACTATGTAGGTTACCTAGGGTTCACTTGGACTATCTAGGGTAGCTAACGGGTACTTGGGCTATCTAGGTTACCTAGCGGGCACTTGGACTATGTAGGTTAACTAGCGGGCACTTGGACTATGTAGGTCAACTAGCGTACCATTGGACTATCTAGGTTAGCTAACGGGCACTTGGACTATCTAGGTTACCTAACGGGCACTTGGATTATGTAGGTTCCCTAGCGGGCACTTAGACTATGTAGTTTTCCTTGCGGGCATTTGGACTATGTAGGTTACCTAGCGAGCACTTGGACTATGTATGTTCCATAACGGGCACTTGGACTATGTAGGTTCCTTAGCGGTCACGTGGACTATGTAGGCTCCCTAGAAGGCACTTGGACTATGTAGGTTACCTATCGCGCACTTTGACTATGTTGGTTATCTAGCGGGCACTTGGACTATCCAGGTTACGAAGCGGGCACTTGGACTATGTAGGTTACCAAACGGGCACTTGGACTATCTAGGTTAACGAACGGACACTTGGACTATGTAGGTAACCTAGCGGGCACTTGGACTGTCTAGGTTACATAGCGGGCACTTGGACTATCTAGGTTAACGAACGGGCACTTGGAGTATGTAGGTTAGCTAACAGGCACTTGGACTACCTAGGTTACCTAGCAGGCACTTGGACTATCTAGGTTACCTAGCGGACACATGGACTATGTAGGTTACCTAGCGGACACTTGGACTATCTAGGTTAGCTAACGGGTAATTGGACTATCAAGGTTACCTAACGGGCACTTGGACGATGTAGGTTACCTAGCGGGCACTTGGACTATCTAGGTTACATAGCAGGCACTTTGACTATCTAGGTTAACTAACGGGCATTTGGACTATGTAGGTTGCCTAGCGAGCACTTGGATTATGTAGGTTCCCTAGCGGTTACTTCTACTGTCTAGGTTAACTAGTGGGCAATTAGACTGTCTAGGTTACCTAGTGGGCACTTGGACTATGTCGTTTACCTATCAGGCACTTGGACTATGTAGGTTAACTAGCGGGCACTTGGACTATCGAGGTTACCTAGCGGGCACTTGGACTATGTACGTTCCCTAGCGGGCAATTGGGCTATCTACGTTAACTAGCGGGCACTTGGACTATGTAGGTTAAAGAACGGGTACTTGGACTATGTAGGTAACCTAGTGGTCACTTGGCCTCTCTAGGTTACCTATCGGGCACTTGGAATATGTAGGTTAACTAGCGGGCACTTGGACTATCTAGGTTAACTAGCGGGCCCTTGGTCTATGTAGGTTAACTAGCAGGCCCTTGGACTATGTAAGTTAACTAGAGGGAACTTGGATGATCCTGGTTAACTAGCGGGCACTTGGACTATCTAGGTTAACTAGTGGGCACTTGGAATATGTAAGTTCCCTAGCGGGAACTTGGACTATGTAGGTTCCATAGCGGTTACTTGGACTGTCTAGGTTAACTAGCGGGCAATTGGATTGTCTAGGTTACCTAGTGGGCACTTGGACTATGTAGTTTACCTAGCAGGCACTTGGACTATGTAGGTTCCCTAGCGGGCATTTGGAATATATAGTTTACCTAGCGGGCACTTGGACTATCTAGGTTAGCTAACGGGTAATTGGACTATCAAGGTTACCTAACGGGCACTTGGACTATGTAGGTTAAATAACGGGCACTTGGACTATCTAGGTTAGCTAACAGGAACTTGGACTATCTAGGTTACCTAGTGGGCACTTTGACTATGTAGGTTACCTAGCGGTCACTTGGACTATCTAGGGTAGCTAATGGGTACTTGGGCAATCTAGGTTACCTAGCGGGCACTTGGACTATGTAAGTTAACTAGCGGGCACTTGGACTATGTAGGTCAACTAGCGGGCCATTGGACTATCTAGGTTAGCTAACGGGCACTTGGACTATCTAGGTTACCTAACGGGCACTTGGATTATGTAGGTTCCCTTGCGGGCACTTAGACTATGTAGTTTTCCTTGCGCGCATTTGGACTATGTAGGTTACCTAGCGAGCACTTTGACTATGTATGTTCCCTAACGGGCACTTGGACTATGTAGGTTCTTTAGCGGGCACTTGGACTATCTAGGCTCCCTATCGGGCACTTTGACTATTAGGTTAACAAGCAGGCACTTGGACTATCTAGGTTCCCTAGCGGGCAGTTGGTCTATGTACATACCCTAGCGGTCACTTGTACTATCTAGGTTACCTAGCGGGCACTTGGACTATGTACGTTCCCTAGTGGGCACCTGGACCATCTTGGTTAACTAACGGGCACTAGGATTATCTAGGTTAACTAGCGGGCACATGGTCTATCTAGGTTACTTGGCGGGCACTTGGACTATGTAGGTCAACTAGCGGGCCCTTGGACTATCTAGGTTAGCTAACGGGAACTTGGATTATGTAAGTTAACTAGCGGGCACTTGGACTATGTAGGTTAACTAGCGGACACTTGGACTATGTAGGTTAACTGGCGGACACTTGGACGATCTAGGTTAACTAGCGGGCCCTTGCACTTTGTAGATTAACTAGCGGGCCCTTGAACTATGTGGGTACCCAAGCGGGCATTTGGACTATCTAGGTTACCTAACGGGTATTTCGACTATGTAGGTTCCCTAGCGGGCACTTGGATTATATAGGTTCCCTTCTTGCACTTGGAGTATGTAGGTTACTAGCGGGCATTTGGACTAGGTAGGTTACCTCGCGGGCACTTGGACTAAGTAGGTTAACTAGCGGGCACTTGGATTATCTAGGTTACCTAGCGGGCACTTAGACTATGTAGGTTAACTAGCAGGCACTTGGACTATCTAGGTTACCTAGTGGGCACATGGACTATGTACGTTTCCTAGCGGGCACTTGGACTATCTATGTTAACTAGCAGGCAAATGGACTATGTAGGTTCCCTATCGGGCAATTAGACTATGTGGGTTACATAGCGGGCACTTGGACTATGTAGGTTCCCTAGCGGGCACTAGGACTATGTAGGTTACCTAGCAGGCCCTTGGACTATGTAGGTTACCTAACGGGCACTTGGACTATATAAGTTACCTAGAGGTCTCTTGGACTATTTAGGTTAACTAATGGACACTTGGACGATCTAGGTTTACTAGCGGGCACTTGAACTATCTAGGTTACATAGCGGGCCCTTGGACTATGTAGGTTAACTAGCGGGCCCTTGGACTATGTAGGTTAACTAGAAGGGACTTGGACTATCAGGTTAACTAGCGGTACCTTGGACTATGTAGGTAACCTAGCGGGAACTTGGTCTGTCTAGGTTACCTAGCGAGCACTTGGACTATCTAGGTTAACTAACGGGCACTTGGACGATGTAGGTTACCTAGCGGGCACTTGGACTATCTAGGTTAGCTAAGGGGCACCTGGACTATCTAAGTTAACTTGCGGGCACTTTTACTATGTAGGTTAACTAGCAGACACTTTGACGAACTAGGTTAACGAGCGGGCGTTTGGACTATTTAGGTTACCTAACGGGCACTTGGACAATGCAGGTAACCTGGTGGGCACTTGGACTGATTAGGTTACCTAGCGGGCAATTGGACTTCTAGGTTAACGAACGGGCACTTGTACTATGTAGGTTGCCTAGCGGGTACATGGACGATCTATGTTAGGTAACGGACACTTGGACTATCTAGGTTACCTAGCGGTAACTTGGACTATGTAGGTTACCTAGCGGGCACTTAGACTATCTAGGTTACCTAACGGGCACTTTGACTATCTAGGTTACCTAGTGGGCACTTGGACTATCTAGGTTAGCTAACAGGAACTTGGACTATCTAGGTTACCTAGTGGGCACTTTGACTACGTAGGTTACCTAGCGGTCACTTGGACTATCTAGGGTAGCTAACGGGTACTTGGGCTATCTAGGTTACCTAGCGGGCACTTGGACTATGTAGGTTAACTAGCGGGCACTTGGACTATTTAGGTCAACTAGCGGGCCATTGGACTATCTAGGTTAGCTAACGGGCACTTGGACTATCTAGGTTACCTAACGGGCACTTGGATTATGTAGGTTCCCTAGCGGGCACTTAGACTATGTAGGTTTCCTTGCGGGCATTTGGACTATGTAGGTTACCTAGCGAGCACTTGGACTATGTAGGTTCCCTAACGGGCACTTGGACTATGTAGGTTCCTTAGCGGTCACGTGGACTATGTAGGCTCCCTAGAAGGCACTTGGACTATGTACGTTACCTATGGCGCACTTTGACTATGCTGGTTATCTAGCGGGCACTTGGACTATCCAGGTTAAGAAGCGGGCACTTGGACTATGTAGGTTACCAAACGGGCACTTGGACTATCTGGGATAACGAACGGACACTTGGACTATGTAGGTAACCTAGAGGGCACTTGGACTGTCTAGGTTACATAGCGGGCACTTGGACTATCTAGGTTAACGAACGGGCACTTGGTGTATGTAGGTTAGCTAACAGGCACTTGGACTACCTTGGTTACCTAGCGGACACTTGGACGATTTAGGTTAACTAGCGGGCACTTGGACTATCTAGGTTAACTAGCGGGCCCTTGGACTATCTAGGTTAACTATCGGGCACTTGGACTATGTAGGTTACCTAGCGGTCACATGGACTATCTAGGTTAGCTAACGGGTAATTGGACTATCAAGGTTACCTAACGGGCACTTGGACTATGTAGGTTACCTAGCGGGCACTTGGACTATCTAGGTTACCTAGCAGGCACTTTGAATATCTAGGTTAACTAACGGGCACTTGGACTATGTAGGTTGCCTAGCGAGCACTTGGACTATGTAGGTTCCCTAGCGGTTACTTAGACTGTCTAGGTTAACTATTGGGCAATTGGACTGTCTAGGTTACCTAGTGGGCACTTGGACTATGTAGTTTACCTATCAGGCACTTGGAATAGGTAGGTTAACTAGCGGGCACTTGGACTATCTAGGTTACCTAGCGGGCACTTGGACTATGTACGTTCCCTAGCGGGCAATTGGGCTATATACGTTAACTAGCGGGCA